>NC_029792.2:128177702-128184519 GCF_000816755.2 Arachis ipaensis | reverse complement strand
ATTTGTTAGTCAATAATATTATTTATACACAATTAATATTTAATAAAAAGAGAGTTATTGTTAATTAATTATGTCTTTAAATTATGATTGATGATAAATAATATATCTACATAAAAAATAGAACAATGTTACCTGAATAATAAAATTTATTATTTTTTATTAATAGTTGACTAGATCTAGATTTTAAACACTAAATTTGATAAATTCTTACAGTATAGAGTATGAAACATGGTAGTTTAATTTTCCATTCAACTCCTAAAAAGAATTCTAATCGAAAGCACAAGAAAATTAGTCTTCAAAGAACCAAATTAAAGGCAATATATTGCAACAGTAATATACCTTAAAACATGTAAAATAACATACAATAAAAGCAACACTTTCAAATTGTTGGTGATGAACCTAAGGCTAAGCTTATAATAATGATGAATGACATTATCAAACATGGTCACTCTTACATACATGAATTAATTCTTTACCATTACATCTCAAAATGTCTCTATAGTGTATGTGTTTTCCCCTATGCACTTTGCAAATATTAACTATCAAGTTAAAAGTTAATCTCCCTTCTTTCTGCAAAGAACTTGCCAGTGATGGCAATCTCAGGAAGAAGGGAGAGCCAGACACCAGTATCAGCACCTTGTTCGACGGTGACGCTTCCGGCGTAGCCGGTGAGGGCGGTTTTGACCCAACCAGGACAATAGCAATTGATGTAAATCTTTTGGCCCTCTGGCCTCTCAGAAAGCTTCTTTGCCATAAGCCTTGTGTATGCATTCACTGCAAGCTTTGAAACTGAATAGTCAGTGAATGTTTGAGGCCACCCTCCTTGGGCCCAAGTCCCTTCTTCCACTTGTTGTAGGAATTTGGTTAGGGTTTCATCAATCAGTTCCTCTGTTAGGGTTTCCACATTACTTAGTTTCTCCCTCAATTCTTCATTCTCTATTCTCTGTATCATACTCCATCAACTTATAATAATTAGGTCCATGAATCATTATTGCATATGGTTAAATAGTTTAGCATGTTTGATGGAATAGTTTAACATAATATGTTTTAATATCTTAATTATCTTCTTCGTAAAATAAAAAAGTTAGTTTTAACTTATAATAATAAGGTCTATAAATCATAACTAAGTATTGTTAAACGGTACAGATTTGACTGAACTATATAACATAGTACGTTTTAATATCTTAATTATCTTTTTCATAAAACAAGAAAGTTAGTTTTAACTTATGATAATTAGGTCTTTGAAAGGAGATGACTACTAATATCTTAGTACGAAGATCATAACTGAAAATCATTAAACAGTGAGTGAATACCTCACTCGATATCTGACAATTATCTCGAAAGGACAACGAGACCCCTAAGAAAAAAAAAACATTCAATCCAGTCCCTGATCTTTTTTTTTTTGGAACTGATTAGTTCCTATGCCAAAAAAAACAACATTGACTTTTTTTTGGCACAGGAGCCTCGTTGTCCTTTTGAAGTAATTGTTAGGGGCCGGATTAGGTTTTTTTTTTTATCAACGACCTTGTTGTCTTTTGAGATAATTGTCAGGGGCTATTTTGAATTTTTCTCTTAAAGAGGGTTTAACATAATACGTATTAACATCTTAATTATTTTTTTCGTAAAACAAGAAAATTAGTTTTAACTTACATTTCGTTTGCCATTTAGACGACCTAAGCGAGAGCTGACATTTACAATCCGGCCACCAGCAGAGGATGCTTTCATGAGAGGAATCATAGCTTCAATCATACTCTTTGTTCCATAATAATTTGTATCTATAACCTTCTTAGCATTTTCAACTGAGTTATCAGACCCATGATTGAAATTTACTCCAGCGTTGTTTACCTGCAAATAATTAATCACACACATACCACAAAAACCTTCTTGTTAATTAATTAAATTAATTTGTCATCTACTCTATGTATTCTAAATGTCAAAACACATTAGAAAATTTAAAAGATTTGCATATTTCAAAGTTTAAAGGGTATATAATTTCTCTTGGCTAAAATGCACACTTATACAAATTTAACGATTGTTTTTGCCTTTTTTTTAAGAACAAGTAGAAATTAAAATACACATAGAGCAAAGTTTAGTAACCTTTAACTTAATTATAGCTATAGAAAGTCAAATTAAAGTTACTTCATTTGCACATAATAGAAAAGAGTAATTAAAATTAGGTGAAAACTCAGGTAAAGTCGACTTCACGTGAAGTTGATACCTAAGAGCCGTTGGATGAAAACTTAGTCAAATCAGTCAAATCATCTAACGGCTCTCAGGTATCAACTTCACGTGAAATCAACTTCACCTGAGTTTCCACCTTAAAATTAATAAAATTTACATAATGGATCCCAAAGTAGTAATTAATTATTCAAATGTAAATACTAATGTCCAATATTATTATAATAATAATTGAGAAAGTTATTTTGTGTTAGAAACTGACCAGAATATCTAAACCACCATATTTTTCCTTCAACCATTCAGCAAATTCATTGATAGATGAAGAATCTAAGACATCAAGCTGGTGACAATCCACATGATCAAGACCACCTTCTTGCAAGACCTTCATTGATTCAATACCAACACTTGCATCTCTTGATGTCAACACAACAGTTACTCCATGATCAAGAAGTTGTCTTGAAATCTCAAACCCAATTCCTCTATTCCCACCAGTTACCACAGCAATGGTTTCCTTTGACCACCACCTACAACATAATAATTGTAAGAGAAACTTTTGGGGCCGTAATTTTTAGTATTTTTTACCATCATTTAACTAGCACAACTATTAAATTGTTTTTAACAAATAAATTTTATTAATTTTGTGTATAAATTCTGAAAAATGTGAAGGCAAATTGTATTAATTCATATGTGCAAAATTCTAGTAAATATAGATACAAATTATATACTTCTTATGTGTAAAATCTCTATAAATAAAATAAAAAAAATCTAGGGAGCCTACTACAGCATAAGCCAACTCAAGTCAACCATTTGTATTTCTGGTTTTGAAATTCGAAAAATTCAAATAGTAGGAGGTTGTTTTTTTCTTTTTCATAACAGATATGCTGTTTTTCAACTAGTTGGCTACACTCTTAGTTGGTTTTCTAGCGAAAATCGAACTAAATATAAGTGCAAATTATTGCTATAAAATATTGACTAAAAATAATGATATTTATTGATCACGTAGTATTGCCCTTATCATAATATCCAAAATGCACAAAATCAAATTAATTTATCAATAGTAAAATTCAAATAATATTAATAGATACACTTAATCCTTCATTTTTTTTAATGACTTTTTAAGTAATGAATTGAAATTTTTTTTGAGCAATGTTAGGGGGCAGTAATTTTTGTGATTGGTAGCCACAAATATCCATCCATGATGATTTAATGGTGTGAGATTGGTGTGAGATTTTATCCAATGACTCACATTTATCTGCTAGTTACATGATGGCCAAAATTTAATAAAATTGCTGGCCCATAGACTTTTTCATTTTTTTTGTTGATATAACAATACACCATTTTTATACTAACAGTGCATAAAAATAAAATTATTAAAAAAAATTACAAATATGTTTGAAGAAATGCATATAGATATAAAAATGAAAGTAAAGAAAGCTAGATCAAAACTAAAAGTAATTATTCTCAAACCTTTGGTGTTCAGAATAAGGAATGGTCCTCAACAATGATATCTCATGCAATCTCTTCTCTTTTCGTTCCTTAGATTTTTCTTTGTGCCCCATTATCTCAATCCCTTGTAGATTTAGCAACAATTAATTAATGAAGCTAAATTGAAAGGTAGAATTGGATGTTGTTGTTTTGGATATTGGGAAATTGAACTTTGAAGAGATGAAACTTGTGTCACATACATAACCCGCAAGAAATGGAATAACTCGGTGTTAAAGCATGCCACGTTGTTGGTACAAGCACCTATGTTGCCCTTTTGGTCAATGCATAGAACTAAACTTTAGGTAATAAACCAATTTTTGTTCCTCATCCTTAATTAGTGTCCTTTCTTTAATTCTTATCAATAATTTAGCTAGCTTACTAGTTATTTGTGAGAACACCTAATTTTAACAATACATTGTTTTCACTTCATTGTAACTAATAGTTGTTCAAATATAACATTAGTTTATTTCTTTAATTTCCTAAACTATATAATAACAATTTCTATATTTTGATTACTGTGGGAAGAAGAGGCCGGATACATACAAGTACAATTTGCCAATGTACTATTTTTTTATAATAATACTATTTAAATTCTTTTTTTTTTACCAAAATAAGATACTCGAACCCGCAACCTCTTAATTGAGTATGTGGAGATCATGTCATTTAAACTATAATTCATTGGCATACTATTTAAATTCTTAATATTTGAATAAGCCTTAATTTTATCTTTAACATTTATCTAAAACGTTTTTTTGGTTCTAAATGTTTTAATTATTTCGTCTTTTTTTTGGGTAAAAATTAATTTTTTTATAAAAAATTATTATTTTTCATTTATTACTTTTTTTGTCAAGTTAACTTTTAAATAACTACAACTAGCCATCGCAATTATAATTGTTATTATTACTCAGAAGAATGTGAGAATGGAGTACTTTTAAAAGATTTTTTTTTTTATTTTAAACAGAAGACAAATGTAGAATGAAATAAAAACTTTAGCTTTTAAAACTAGAAACAAAATTAGGATTTAACCGAAATGTTATTAACAAAATTTTATATGTACTTCTAAGAAAACAAAAAAATTCTTGTAGATGATATCATGGATATTAAAAAATAGAAAAAAAAAAAGAGTATATACTTAATAGGTCTCTAAAAAATTTGTCGTCCAAACTTTTTATCTCTAAAAAATTTTTTGTCAAACATTTTCATCTCTATCTTAGTCAAATTTATTATTTTTATTTGGACAAAGAATTTCTTAAAAATATAATGAAAGAATCTATATATTTTATTTTTGTAAAGTTCAGATACTAGAATGTAATGAAATTTTTGGAGATGATGCAAAATTTCTTAGCAATCTATTTCATTATATATTCTAGAAGAACCAAACAAAAAGGTGGTCGTGCCGGAGTGGTTATCGGGCATGACTAGAAATCATGTGGGCTTTGCCCGCGCAGGTTCGAATCCTGCCGACCACGATTTTTTGGTTCCTTCTTATTTTCTGCAAAATCATTCAATTCATTACTTTTCTTCAATTTGATTGTTCCTAATTAAGTTTCTTTTCAGTTTTCACACATACAACACCTCACAAGCACTTTAACGGTTCCTTTCTCTTGTTGCTAATTAATAATTAATTAATCAGATTCAAATATTCAACATACATGGTATATTTTATTTTGAATTGGCATATTTGGCAACTAAATTTTATTATAATATTCCACCTTCAAGTCACTAATAATTTAGTTTACAGACAAGACAACGAAAATAGTGCCTTTAATAGAATTGGTGTATTTCTTTCTTCCTTTTTTTCCCTTTGATACGAGGATCTTAATACAATAAGAAATTGGAGCAACAAGATGGAAACAAATACAAAAATAATAATAAAAAAAATCTCCATCATTAATAATGAGTGTAAACGGAGACGGATAATTCGAACTCAAATAAATTTAATCCGAAGCATTATAAGACTTTAATTGGTCCGGATATCGAATCTGAAAAAATTCGACCTAACTTTAATTTCACTTATTCCATGCCACTAAACAAATAATTATAATGTGTAACTCATCTAATTTTTTTTATTTCTCACTATTATTGATTTTTTTCTTTTTTTTTTTCTATTTTTTTCTTTTTTTACAAATTTAATTGATTGTGCATTTGCCGATCTAATTCCGAATTTAATATGTTCAGTTCAAATATAATTATAAAAAATACAACAATTCAACTCAACTTGAATCGATCAAAATAAATTGGTTCTCATTTTTATCCAAACTCAACCTAACTCCATTCTTATTAGAGCTTAGTAGTGTATCATGATGCTGATGACATTATAGCAAAAATAAAATCTTCTCTCATTAAGTGGAGTCAGCTATAATCATCTCTGATATTATTATGAACAATTTCTAAATTATATACTACTATATCCATTTAATTCTAATAATAATAAATAATAGTAAAAATTAATATTATATATATATATACATAATCGCCACCTAAATGTTGCTCAAGTTGAATGTCCTAAAACCAGGGTCTTTTGCTGCTTGTTTAGTGCTACTGCCCACAAAATTGTGATGTTCTTAATTCACGTTCCAAATAGGGGAAGCTAAGATTATTATATTTATAGCTTCTAGCCTTCTAAATCCAACAAATCGAATGCTTCTTCCAACCTTACTCTAATAATTAATTGCCTTTCGTCAAAGAGGTAGGTATAGACATGCACTAAGTTTAAAACAATTATTATTATTATTATTTTTTTATCAAAGATAGGAGATTTGAACCCGCAACCTCTTAATTGAGTATGGAGAGACTATGTCATTTAAGTTATAACTCATTGGCAAAAATACAGTAAGTTTAAAATAATTATTATGGATAAATACAGTGTGCAATTTAATTATGTTGGTTTTGCATCTATTATTAATTTTTAGTATGGAACTATGTAATTGGACAGGTCGATTACTTTATAAAAAAAATATTTAATATTAAATCAGAGGATCTATTTTGTTTGTTGTAATTCTTTTTATTCTGAAATCCACAAATTAAATGATCTAATTTTTACACTTTAAATCAAATAATATTACATTTAAAATTAATATCCTTATATCCTATGATCATGAGAAATATTATTCTCACCCTAATATAAAAAATAATTTGCATAAAACAAATCCAC
>NC_029792.2:128175547-128177612 GCF_000816755.2 Arachis ipaensis | reverse complement strand
TGAGACAACAAATATACCCTACATGGGCTAAGCAAAACAGGTAATTTTTATAGTAAAAAATGGACTTGTATTCCCACAATAAATCAATAATTTAAGTTTGATTGTCATTGTCATGATCCCTGTAATAGATAATCTTATAGTAGGTCACAGTGTGTATGTAAAGTTTGAAGGCTAGCGTTGTGACATAGATTTTAGAAAGAATTTTAAGTGTTCTTAGAACATCGATGATCCAATATTCCAATATAATTTTAGCGGTTAATTTTAATTATAAAAAATATATATATTAATTAAAATTATTGAAATTTCGATATTTTAAAATATCTAAAAGTTTATGTAAACTTTATATGATAATTGTGCCAACTGTGCTGCTCAACTTATCTAAACTTTTATTATATTAAAAAAAAGTACATTAATTAGGTAGGACTTGATTGTCTAAAAAAAGGATTTTTTTTTTAATTAATTTGATTTATATTTAAAGCTTATATTAAATGAATTCTTATCAATTTTGATAAAAGTTCAAATACACATAGCTGTCAAACCTCATGAAATTTCAACAAATAAAATAATTTCTTATTTTTTAAATCTTAACATTTGATGTATAAATCGAATCAGTTTCTGTTTTTTTTTTTTTTATTATTTCCCTTTCCATTCCAAACTAAAGCTACCACTAATAATAAGCAAATATAGATGACACACAATATACTTTATGCCTATTATTTTAATTTCTTATCACCAATCCATTGATGAAATTAATTTTAACGCTTATAAAATCAGATACCTTTGTTTAAAGAATTAATCTCTACGTATAAGTGTTTTGCGCTAACAAATTTTACAAGTCTAAAGAGAACGAAACTCATAAACGTGCTGCTTATGTTACAGACCTCTTTAACAAACTTTTAAATCAATCCAAATCAATTAATGTGTGAATGTATAACTTCCATTTTTCAAAAGATTTTGTTTCCTTTTTCGAGTTTCTTGCCAAATTTATTCGATCTCCTTAGTGCGTTCTCTCTTTGCCTTCGATCTTTTTCTGTTTTTTTTCGATTTTCATGGTTTCTGAAATCAAGCTTTGAAATTGTTTTGAAGATAATGGAACTTCAAAAATACACCCAAACGATTACAAAAATACACCCAAAGGATTATAGAAATACATCCAAAGGATTACAGAAATACACTCAAACGGTTACAGAAATAAACCAAACGATTATAGAAATACACCCAAAGGATTACAGAAATACATCCAAAGGATTTAAGAAATACACCCAAAGGATTTAAGAAATACACCCAATATCAGAGGGGAGACAGTATATTTCTTCTTGAAATCTTTTAATGTTTTGCTGGTTAAGATGAAGCACATGACAGAGACAATCTAGAAAAAAAATCTAGAAAAATAGTAAAACAGTACCTTGAATAATGTTTCTTCGTTTTTTCTGGTGATTTTTTATGGAGATTTGTATCTTTTCTTCTTGATTTTTTATACTCTTCGCAGAATTGTAGTTTGTTTCGAATGTCGCTTGAATCTTGACTGTTTGCATTTTGATTGAGGAAGAAAAGGAAGAGTGCAGTATAATGAACATGTTGTAAGGCGCGTGCGTTGGACGTTCAATTTAAAAGAGTGGTGCGCGTGTTTTTTTCTTGGACTTGGACCAACTTGTATAGCTTGTAAGTCAAAAATTCTTGTATGTGTAGCAGGCCTCTTATTTAAAACATTCAAAATATGTTAATAAATTTTCATCAAAACGTTTTTCTTATTTTTTCCAAAATGTAATTCATTGTTGAAAATATTAGATGATTTCTAACTTTCAGCTCATTTATATTAAATTATTGAAAAACATTTAAGAGTAAAAACATATCTACATTATTCATGAGTATAATTAAAAAATCTTAATTCTTTATCAGTTTTTTATCATTATCTTAATTTGTAATCTTGATATATACTAATGTGTGATTTTTTTTTTTTTATCAAAATCTATTGAGTTCTTATCAGGTCAAATAAACGGATAAAAATTGTAACCTAAGTTTAGTATCTTGGAAACCAAAATATGAAATTCTATTTATATTTGAT
>NC_029792.2:128173265-128175521 GCF_000816755.2 Arachis ipaensis | reverse complement strand
AAAATAGAAAAATAGATAAATAAATAAAGTTTCCCACACTCGTCACTCATATATCATGAACTTCATAAGTCAATTAATAAAAAATAGATTATAAAAAAACAATAAATCAATCCTTGATTTTTTGATTTGTAAACATTTAAGTTCTTAAAGATTTAAAAATACATTTAAGTCTCTGACCTTTTTAAAATCTGGACATATCGATCTCTGAATCTAATTTGTCCAATTTTAAAAATTCTCTCATGTATGCATCTGTATCAACCAAGTTAGTACAACAAGAGTCATCTATGATTTTTTTATTGAGTCGGACGGATCCAAGTGAACATGAGAGATCAATATGTCTAGGTTTTTGAAAAATCAAGGACTTAAATGTATTTTCAAATCCTCAAAAACTTAAATGTTTGTGGATCAAAAGGTCAAAAGATCTATTTATCATTTTCTATATATATAAAAAGAGAGTGGATCTGAAGTGGGAGTGAGACTTAAAGAAAGACACATACAAATTATTGGTTTAATTTCCAGTATTATTATTCTGAAGAGAAAAAAAAAAGCCACACTTATTAGGAATAGCCTAATAGATTATAAACATTAAATTCGGTAATTACTTTAATTTTACCCTCAAACTGTCAAACATACATACATATGTATCCCTCTCTCTCTTTAATTTTCCTTCCATATCTCATCATTTCCTATGCTATGTTTTCTAATAAGATCCTGCTAGGGAGACAATGGATTATTTATACAATGTGTATAATAGATTATTAAGTTACAAAATGAACATCTCCATACTATCTAGAATAATCATCCGAGTACTAGCGATAATAAACATCTTCCCAAAAGTTTAAACTGATTTTGGGGTTTACCAAGGATTGAACTCTTGACCTTTTGAATCTAGTGCTCTAATACCATGTCATGATACCACTCATCCCAAAATCTTCAGCTGATGAAAAAAAATAACACTAATGATTATATCTCTAATACTCCCTAAACCTTCATTATACACATTGTATAAATATTCCATTAGCTTCTCATACTTTCCCTTTCTAATATACTATATATTATATTCTTTCATGTTTGAAATATGGATGAAAAGGAAATTTAGTGAGTTAATTATTACTATTTATTTCTTTTTTTGTAATCTTTTGCATCTAAAGATTATTAATAACTATATATATGTTGTTATAATATGATGATGATGGAATTGTTTGGTGCTTTCTATGCAGCTAGCTCGGTAGAAC
Organism: Arachis ipaensis; assembly: GCF_000816755.2. Taxonomy (NCBI): domain Eukaryota; kingdom Viridiplantae; phylum Streptophyta; class Magnoliopsida; order Fabales; family Fabaceae; genus Arachis; species Arachis ipaensis. The sequence continues at coordinate 128,174,286 of NC_029792.2, read as the reverse complement.
CAAACCTCAATAATAATAATGGATGCGGTGGATTATTGTATACGACGCCGTTTAAAGCAAAAGTTGCAACATCAACTGAACCAACTAGCAGGAGAAACAGCACAAGAAGCCATTGACTATGATCCAATAATTCCTATGGTATGTATCCACCCTAATCTCCAATTATGTAATTATATTTTTTATTCGGAAATACTAAGGAGAATTTTTTTTTATTTAGTATTTATTAATTAATTTTTTGTGCATGTTATTATTAATTAATTAATGATGTTTTTGTAGATGAAAGTTGAGGCACAAGAAGAGGGGTTCATGATAAAGGTGGTGAGTGAAAGGAATTGCAAGGGTTTGCTTGAGTTCATATTGGAAGCCTTTGAAGATCTGGGTCTTGATGTGCTCCATGCTAGGGTTTCTTCTGTTGACACCTTTTCTCTTGAAACATTTGGAGTTAAAGTAAATCATATACTTCTATCTCTATAATACTTTTTCCCCCCACATCTCTAATTTTCATTACAAATTAAACTAATAAATTATAAGGTGTAATTTTGGAAAAATAGATCCTGTCCAGTTTTTTTAATAGTTGAGAAAATGTAGTGTGATTTCTCATTATTAACTTTATAAGTAGGGTTAAAATTAAATATAAGAGAGAGCAATAAAGGATGAGAGATCACAATTGACACCATCCAATTTTTTTTTCACTAGAGAGGATCCACTCCCTAATTTTGGTATTCACATCTTTTTTTAATTGTTTTAATTAATGAGTTGATTTTATTCTTTTGTCACTTTTTTTAACGTGCCAGCAAAATGCTAAAAAAAGTGTGACGATCATACGTCACGAATTAGTTGATATGTTTTTTTTTTTTTAACAGTATCTTCTATTCGACAGATTAAAAAATTAATCATTAGATCAATCCAAGTTGATTAGTTAATAGGTTGATAGTAAATTTATCTAATAATAAAGGAGAGTAAATTTTGATTAATCAATTACTCATTATCATTCTTGTACTTATATTATCTTTTTTTTTTT
>NC_029792.2:128172709-128172993 GCF_000816755.2 Arachis ipaensis | reverse complement strand
CACATTATTCATTTATTTATTATTTTCTGGGTACGTAAATCTAGATTTTCATTACAAACTAAACTGTTTTACCTTTGTACTTATTGTTTTAATTTGTCATGGGTGATTATGATTAAATATTTAATTTGTGTGTGCCTTAATTAGGAGAACAATGAAGACACACGGTACATGGATGCACAATCAGTGGAACAAGCAGTGTCTCAAGCTATTCAGAAATGGAAGAAAGTGAATTAAAGATTGTGTTATTACATTAATTAATTATACTATTTAATTTCATCTTTGGT
>NC_029792.2:128164785-128172693 GCF_000816755.2 Arachis ipaensis | reverse complement strand
TCTTTATCATTTTTAAAATGTTTAACTTAACGGAATATGCTGAAACTGTTAAGTAATTTTAGTAAATTTTTAAAATTTATGTTATTTATGTATTTGATATGCCATATAATGATCTACACCATTTAAATTTTTTAGTATTGATTGGTTTTGTCATGACATCTATTAGGTTATTTTTAATATGAATCTTCTACATATCAACATTTCTTTTCTCTACTATTTCTCGAAGAAAGTGATATTGTACTCCAATGTATTTTGTTCTTGAATGAAAGGTAGAATTTCTTGCAATGTGCAAGGCACTCTTACTGTCACAATACACAAGAATCTTCTGTTGTTTGTGCCCGAATTCCTCCATCAATCTTTGGATCTAAATAGCTTCCTTGCATGCTTGTGTAGCTGTCATATACTCAGCTTCTGTAGTAGATAAAGCTACAACAGTCTGTAATTTAGATAGTCAACTCACAACTCCTCTTACAAGTGTAAACACATAGCCTGTAGTAGATTTTCGTTTATCAAGATCACCTGTAAAGTCTGAATCGACATATCCATTGACAATGAATTCCGATCCTCTAAAACATAATATAACATCCGAGGTCCCTTTGATATATCTCAAGATCCTCTTAACAACATTCTAATACTCTTTACCCAGATCTGCCATAAATTGACTTACCGCCGTAACTGTTTAAGTAATATCTGGCCTTGTACAGATTATGGCATACATAAAACTTCCCACCGCTGATGCATACGGTACTCGAGACATTTTCATCCTCTCTGCTTCACTATTAGGGCACATACTTGAGAATAATTTAAAATTCATAAGTGGGGTTGAAATTGGCTTACATTCTTGCATATTGAAGTGTCGCAAGATCTTCTTCAAATAATTCTTTTGCGATAGCCAAATCTTCCTATCCCTTTTGTCTCGGTGAATTTGCATCCCTAAAATCTTGTTTGATGGTCCCAAGTCTTTCATATCAAACTTCCTAACCAAATGTGCCTTCAATTCTTGGATTTAATTTTTGTTGGGACCTACCACCAACATGTCATCCACATACAATAGCAGAATGATGAAATCACTATCACCAGACCTCTTGTAATAGGTACAATGATCTGAACTAAGTCTATTGTATCCAAGGCTAATAATGAAAGAATCACATTTCTTGTTCCAACACCTTGGGGCCTGCTTTAGACCGTACAGAGATTTAGCTAACCTGCAAACTAAGTTTTCTTTTCCTTGTACTTTAAAACCTTCTGGTTGGAGCATATATATTTCTTCTTCAAGTTCTCCATGAAGAAAAGCAGTCTTTACATCTAATTGCTCTATATGTAAATCAAATACAACACACATAGCCAAAACTACTCTAATAGTAGTTAGTCTCACCACTGAAAAAAATATTTCATTGAAGTCAAAACCTTCTTTCTGAGCATATCCCTTGAGGCCTTGACAACCAATCTTGCACGATATCGTTCCACCTGATCATTAATATCTCGTTTTATCTTGTAAACCCATTTGTTACCAATGGCTTTCTGACCTGCTGGAAGTTCAACAAGTTTTCAAGTATGGTTCCTATTTAATGCTTTAATTTCTTCTTGCATTGTTGTCATCCACATAAAAGCATATGGATTGTGCATAACCTCCATAAAAGTTGTTGGCTCTCCATCTTCTGTCAAAAGACAATATGCATCATGGTTTGTCAAAACATAATTTGAGTGCCATGATGGTGTTCTTCTTTGTCAAGTGGATCGACGAACTTCTATGTTATTAGCATCTGCTTCTTATTCTTCGTGCTGTGGTTCTACTTCAAAAAGATCACTTTCTCTGCATTTTTCATCTATTTAAACAGTGGTTATCTCTTTAACTCCGTCAGTATAACCCAAGAATATACATTTTCTAGACTTTGGGTTTAGCTTTGTTCTTTTTTGAGAATTGTACATTACGTACATAGGACAACCAAATATATATATGTAAAGAAGAATAATTAGGTGGCTTACCTTGCTACATCTCCATTGGTGTCTTCAACCCAATTGCAGTTGATGGTGACCAATTTATCACATCACAGGAGATTTTAACAGCTTATGCCCAAAAAGACTTGGCTAAACCTGCAGTTTGCAACATGGCTCGTGCTCTTTTTAGGGGAGTCCTATTCATTCGCTCTGCTATATCATTTTGCTGAGGCGTATATGTAACTATGAATTGCCGTTGAATACCTGCTTGCTTGCAAAATGTTAGAAAATCACCATCGACATATTCTCCTCCATTATTTGTCCTTAAACGCTTGATCTTTTTTGGATTCAAGTTCTAACTTTGCTTTGAACTCTTTAAACATCGCAAACACATCTGACTTTTTCTTGATCGGGTACAGCCATAGCCTCCTAGAGTAATCATCAATAAATGATACAAGATATTTGCTCCTCCTAGGGACATCTCCGGTAATTTCCACACATCAGAATGAATCAACTCCAATATGTGTTTGCTCCGAGCAGTTGATCTACCAAACTTCAATCTATGTTGCTTGCTTGTAACGCAGTGTTTACAAAACGGTAAGTTTACCGATTTGAGCCCGGAAATGAGATTACATTCTACAAGAATCTTCAAACCTCGTTCTGACATGTGGCTCAGTTTGCAATGCCATATCATCATCATTTTTTCTTGACTTGATGAAGCAACTGATGCCTCTGCTTCTCGCAAAGTATCTCCCACAATTATGTATAGATTTGTTGTAATCTTTTCTGCTTTTATTTCCACAAGAGCTCCTTTAACAACTTTCAAGATTCCACCTTCAATATGGGTCTTGCAACCAAGTTCATGCAATTGTCCAATTGACAACAAATTCTTCTTCAAGTCTTTCACGTGTCTTACCCCTTGAAGTGAACGAATAGAACTATCAAACATTTTATTTTGACAGTACTCATTCCAACAATTTCTAAGGTATGATCGTTTTCCATAAACACCGATCCTTCCAAGACAGGTTCATATGTACAAAATCAATCACGATGAGGAGTCACGTGCCAGGTTGCTCCTAAATTAACAATCCAAATATCAGTGAGTTGTTTGCTACCTTTAGAACCAATTGTTTCTTCGCCATACATGATTATTTCTCCATCATCAGAGGTGCTCGCAACACATTGTTGAGAACTTGATCCTTCTGGAACTTTCTCTATACTCTTCTTATTCCAACAATCTTTTTTGAAGTGCCCTCTCTTACCACAATTGTAGCATTTGACATGCTTCTTACTTTGTGACTTTTGTCTACTTTGACTTCCACTGGAATCAAGCTCCATTGATCTCCCTCTTGTCATCAACAAAGCATCTGCTTGTTTTGAGTTCTCTAATCTATCTTCCTTATTCTTGCGCCTAGATTCTTCTTCGAGAATCGCAGCAGCCATGTCATCAAAAGAAAGATAATCAGTCAAAACATTATTAGTTAAGTTAATGATAAGCTGATCATATGAATCTGGTAGACTTTGAAGTAAGAGCTCTGTACGTTCATTTTCTGCTATGGTATATTCCAACTATGAGAGTTGGGAAAATAACGTATTTAGATTGTTGATGTGATTTGCTGATGTGGACTCACTCATTCGAAGAGTATAAAGTCTTCTCTTCAAGAATATCTTGTTGTGAAGTGACTTGACTTCATATAATTTGGTGAGAGCATCCCAAATTTTATTTGTTGTCTTTTTCTCTACTACACTTGATAAAACTGAGTCAGCTAGTGCCAAGTGTAAGTTTGCAATAGCATTGTTGTCCATCTCCTTCTGTTTTTCATCTGTAATTCCAGTGGGTCTACCTTCAAATGCTGTCACACAATTGCCTTTTCTCATAATGGCTTTTATCTTCAATTTCCATACGGAAAAATTACTCCCGCTGAATTTTAGAATTTCATACTTTGCTGTAATTTTTTTACGGTAACTCGCAGCAGAAAAAGAAAATATTAATCAGCAACATTTGGCTCTGATACCACAATTAGGTACCAGACAAATGACACAGCAAAATATAGAGATGAAAAATTAGATATTTGTATAAAATATGGAAATAACTGAATAATTTTCTTTGAGAATTACAACTTCTCTCTATCACAAAGAGATTATCATAACACTCTCTCTTGACAAAAGAATAATATACCTTTCTCTATATATAGGAGAAAACCTCTTAAAGAAATAAAACTCTCTATGTAACTCAATGTTACTATTGTTCTTGTTAGATGACTTGATTGAAATGAATTAAAGAAAAACTCAATTTATAGGTGAGTCTCTTCAATATGAACCATTGGTCAATTAGAGGTATATAATTCTTCTCTTTTTCAACCATTAAAATTCTAAGGTTATAAATTAGGATTGTTTATTACCTTTCATTTTATTTAGTTATTATTCATTTATTTATTTTCTAAAATTAGTTTTACTAATTTTCACAATCTTCCACTTAAAAGCTAATTTTGATACATTTTTAAAATTCATGTTGCTCATGTATTCGACAGGCTATATGAGGATCTACACCTTTCAGACTTTTCTGTATTCATTGGTTTTGTCATGACATCTGCTAGGTTATCTTTCATGTAAATTTTCTGCATATCAACACTCCCTTCTTCTATTACTTCCCGAACAAAGTGATATTGCACTCTAATGTGTTTTGTTCTTGAATGAAAGGCAGGATTCCTTGCAATGTGCAAGGCATTTTGGCTGTCACAATACGCAGGAATTTTCTGTTATTTGTGCCCAAATTCTTCCATTAACATTTGGATCCAAATTACTTCCTTGCATGTTTGTGTAGCTGCCATATATTCAGCTTCTGTAGTAGATAGAGCTACAATAGTCTGTAACTTAGATAGCCAGCTCACAGCTCCTCCTGCAAGTGTGAACACATAGTCTGTAGTAGATTTTTGTTTATCACGATCACCTACAAAGTCTGGATCGACATATCCATTGACAGTGAATTCCGATCCTCCAAAACATAATGCAACATTCGAGGTCACTTTGATGTATCTCAAGATCCTCTTAATAGCATTCCAATGCTCCTTACTCGGATCTACAATAAATTGACTTACCACCACAACTGCTTGAGCAATATCTGACCTTGTACAAATCATGGCATACATAAGGCTTTCCACTGCTGATGCATACGGTACTCGAGACATTTTCATCCTCTTTACTTCACTACTAGGGCACATACTTGAGGATATATAATTTAAAATTCATAGGAAGTGGGGTTGAAATTGGCTTACATTCTTGCATGTTGAAGCATTGTAAGATCTTCTTCAAATAATTATTTTGTGATAGCCAAATCTTTCTATCTTTTTTGTCTCGGAGAATTTGCATCCCTAAAATCTTGTTTGCTGGTCCCAAGTCTTTCATGTCAAACTCCCAACCAACTGTGCCTTAAATTCTTGGATTTGATCTTTGTTGGGCCTATCACCAACATGTCATCCACATACAACAACAAAATGATGAAATCATTATCACCAGACCTCTTGTAGTAGGTACAACGATCTGAACTAAGTCTGTTGTATCCAAGGCTAATAATGAAAGAATCAAATCTCTTGTACCAATACCTTGGTGCCTGTTTTAGATTGTACAGAGATTTAGTTAACCTGCAAACTAAGTTTTCATTTCATTTTTCTTCAAAACCTTATGGTTGAAGCATATATATCTCTTCTTCAAGTTCTCCATGAAAAAAAGTAGTCTTTACATCTAATTGCTCTAGATGTAAATCAAATGTAGCACACATAGCCAAAACTATTCTTATAGTAGTTAGTCTCACCACTGGAGAAAATATTTCATTGAAGTCAGCACCTTCTTTCTGAGCATATCCTTTAACAACCAATCTTGCACGATATTGTCCTACCTGATCATTACTATCTCGTTTGATCTTATAAACTCATTTGTTACCAATGGCTTTCCGACCTGCTGAAAGTTCAACAAATTTTCAGATATTGTTCCTATGTAATGCCTCAATTTCTTCTTGCATTGCTGTCATCCACATAGTTGTGCATAACCTCCATAAAAGTTGTTGGTTCTCCGTCTTCTGTTAAAAGATAATATGCATCATGACTTGTCAAAACATAATTTGAGTGCCATGATGGTGTTCTTCTTTGTTGAGTGGATTAACGAACTTCTATGTCATTAACCTCTGCTTCTTGTTCTTTGTTCTCTGGTTCTGCTTCAGAAAAATCACCTTCTCTGCATTTCAAATCTATTTGTATAGTGGCTATCTCTTTAATAGTGCTGTCATTTTTTTGTTCCTTTCGCAATTCATCTTCTACAAATATTACATCTCTGCTGACAACTACCTTGCGGGTAGTGGGATCCCACAGGCGATACCCCTTAACTCTATCAGCATAACCCAAGAATATACATTTCCTAGACTTTGGGTCTAGTTTTGTTCTTTCTTGGGAATTATACATCATGGGTGAATGTTTTTGTATATATATATATATATATATTGAAAACTATTTTTTTTTGGTGGTCATAATTATATATGCAAACTCTGTGTGAGAGATCTGGAATATAGCTATTAGGTAGAGCCATCATCACCTTGAACAAAATCAAATTAAATGACCTAATCAGCATCTTGACCTAAAAATTTTGAACAAGATGAAATAACCTAATCAGAATCTTGACTTAAAAATAAGAAAAAAAAACGTGAACATTATTGGAATCTTTTATTCATAAATTAATTGGTGTCGTTGAAAATTGGGAGACAAAAGCTTGGCCCCGGGTCTGTGTAACATGATGAGCATGGAAAATAATTCCTTGCCTTTATTAATAATTTAATATGTTTTGTTATGTGTACTACTCTAAACTTTTCATTTTTTTTAATCTAAGAAAAGAAGTGTTATATAAACTATACAAGGAATGTATGCATCAAGAAAGACTATTTTGAAATGTATTAATTTTTTTTTTATTGAAATAAGAATATGTTTAGTTTGCGTTTTTATTTTTAATATTTTTTATTTTTAGAATTTTATACAAATGTAAAAATAAAGTAAAAATAGAAAATTAATTTTTTTTTATTTTCATTTTTTTCTTTACAAAAACTCTAAAAAACAAAAAGTGAAAATATAAAACAAACCAACCTATATACTTTCTGTTGTTCATTGTAAAAGTATCAAAAGAATATCTTAACTTTAAAATTTCATCTATACCTATATTAACATATATTTAGAGAATTTAATTTTGATGCACCATCAATGTAAAATAATTTTATACATGTATCTAATTAAGTAACGCTACATTATCAAAAATAATTATTTTTTACATTAATTTTGTAAATAATCATTCAAAAGAATAAATGTAATTCACTATCAATACATCAAAATTAAACTCATATTTAAATAGACAAATGAGCCAATTAATTTTTGTAGTTTTGTAAGAATATTAATCAAGCTAAGAAGAGGGGGAAGGTGCCAATTTTGATATTGGTTGGCATCAAATGGCAGCCAATGGCAATTATTCAGAAAGTCCACGGTAGCAACAAATGTCACATAACTCAAATCAAATTGTCATAATTAATACTATAATATGATATGAAAGAAATTAAAAATAGAAACGAAATTATACTAATGCCACTATATATGTATGTGCTGGATTCAGGAACTTCGTCTTTTCTTTCATGGTGCAGGAATTTCAATGTAGCAACATGTTTCACTCATTACATATGTGACAAAAAAGTAAGACTAAGAAAATATATATAAGAAAAGCAAATGGTAGTAGCGATAAGACGTGAAATTTTTTAGATGCATGTATCTTGGTTGTAGAATATGATTAGAGGACTTTAGAGAGTTTATAGTTTGTAGAAATTTAAATAAAATCATATAACTTGTACATGTATATATAGTTTTGTGGATAGAGAAAAACTGTTAAGAGAACGAGGAGGGTTTGAAATTTCATCACCATGCAATAATAATCTCTTATTTTAGT
>NC_029792.2:128163699-128164558 GCF_000816755.2 Arachis ipaensis | reverse complement strand
AGTTGATAGTTGATTCCTGATAAGTCTTTAAAATTAATTAATTAAGTCAAATTTATTCACTCTCAATTATAGTATATGATATTAAAATCTGTCAAATACAATGTTGTAGACCATCTACCTACAAGGTTCATATTACATTTTTCCATTTTTTAATTCATCTTTAAACACTATTTACTAGTTAAATAGTATTGCACTCCTTATTAATTAAACCTTTGCAATTAGGTTTACATGTAGGGGTGACATCACTATTTAAACTCGCGAGTACCCACCTAATCCGATAAAGAATTCAATTTTCGAATGGATTCCTACCTATGCCTAGATCTCGGATAAATGAAAATTTTATTAACAAGACATTTTCTATTGTAGCCAATATCTTATTACGAATAATTTTGACAATTTCGAAAGAAAAGCTGTATTTTTTGCAGCTTTTGTTGTTGCTAGAACTATGTGGTATGGTTCAGCAACAACTCCGATTGAATTATTTAGCCCCACTCGTTATCAATGGGATCAGGGATACTTCCGACTTTGATCGTTATGGACTGGTACCGCGATCTAGTCCTAGGCAGGACCAACTTCCTTGACCTTCCGGCACTAGGCAGGCGTCAGCCCCATATATGGTCTTACGATTTTGCGGAAACTTTGCGGAGACCTGTGTTTTTGGTAAACAGTTGATTGCAGATTGATGCGTTTCGGTTAAAACACCCGAAGTAGCAAAGTCTTGGGTAAAAATAACACTCGGTGCGATTATTGCACTTAAATCGTTTCTTTTCGTATGATTTTTTTTACTATCCCCGCTGCTGTAGCATTATACACAATATTATTACTCTTAGCTCGCTCGGAACGGGTTTTTAACAGGGGT
>NC_029792.2:128155187-128163418 GCF_000816755.2 Arachis ipaensis | reverse complement strand
AACGGGTAGAGACGGAATGTATACCTACAAAGATAAGTTAGAGTTTAATTTTTTACTATTAATGAATAGGAGCAAGACAAGTTCTATGCGAATTATTGTAAAACGGGAATTATTGTAAAGCGGGACATGATAGGACAAAAAAAAAACTCGCCCCATTACCACCCCTATTCACATGTTGTCTTATCAAATTAAGAAATATCAGATAAACAGGTGTTTTTGTAATCAAATTTTCAGCCAAAGTTCTCAAAAAGCTTTTTTTCATCTTTTTTATTTTATTTTAACATAATCTATATGAAATCAAATTATGTTACAATATATAAATCCCTTAAAACAAAAACAGGTGGTATAATATAAAGAAAACTTTTTAAAAAATCACACATTATAACGACATAAAGACGAAACATGGTAAGGCGGGAACAAAGGAAAAGGAAATACTAAAATGTAAGAAAACCTTTTCAATTTCAAATAAAAGAAAATACAATTCAGATCATGATTATTCTTTAAAAGAGTATTAATAATCTCCCCTTAAATAGAACTACCTATTCATTTGCTCTTCAAACAATCAACATTTCTAACTTGAAACACTATAGAGTAAATAAAAAAAAAAAAACACTATATCGGCCGAGAATTACTTAAAAACAGTTTTAACTTTTAACTATCAACAATTAGGCGATAAATAAAATAGTAGATGAAAAAATTAAAAAGAATAAAAAGAAAAAGAGTAAAATATCGTTTTTGTCCCCAACGTTTGGGATAAGTCCTATTTGTGTCCCTAACGTTTAAATTGTCCTATTTGTATCCTTAACATTTATAAAAATGATTCAATGTTATCCTACTATTAATTATACTAACAAATCAGATTATATTTTTCAATTATTCTCACTTGGATGTATTCATTCTCAATTAGGTCTCACTTGGATGTGGTCGATTTTAATATTATATCCACTATTTGTGTTTAGATTCAATTATGTCCCTAGAAAAGTAAATTATGTAAATGTTGTAAAAATTAGTTTCAACATTTGATGAGCTATTTTTCGGAGTAAATCATCGATTCTATCCCAGACATTTGTATTTTAACTTCAAGAAGAAAGAAGAAATTTTTAAAACTTAAACTAATGCGCTCATGATGTGTAATTAACGGCAGGATAACATTGAATCACTTTTACAAACATAAAGAATATAAATAGGACGATTTAAACGTTAGGGACACAAATAGAATTTACCCCAAACTTTTGGGACAAAAACAATACTTTACTAAAAAAAAATAATAGCTAATTATTTGATAAAAAAAAATTCGTTCACAATCTTCTCTCATTCACGAAATTGTCATGTCACTGATAAATTGAAGTGAGTATAAATTCTTTTTAATGAAAATGTAGTTCATTTTGCGATTTGGGTGTTTTGTTTAAAGAATTGCCACTAAAAAATTATTTAAAAAGATATTCATGAAATTTTCGGCTATGATGGAAACGTCTCTTACTGTCCTCATAACTTTAGAATCCTGTATGCACCTTATTTTGCCATCTATGGAAACGAATATCCTTTTATCTAAAAATAAAATTAAAAAACAAAAATCAAAACAAAACTTACAGAGTATTGCCGCATGGCATATTCATTCTCCTCTCTACCTCAAAACTCAATGTTCATGCCTATAATAACACTTACCACGTTCTCTCTGAAGATGTCTATATTATAATTTACCTTCTGTTACACTTATCTCCGGCCGCCGGCCTTTCTTGGAGGAGGAGCGGAGTCTTCGTCGTCGGATTGAATGTCTCCATACTGCCAAATTCCGTGACGGCTAGTCTTCGCTTCACTCTGGAACTGCTCCAAATTATCAAGGGCTAGCTGCCTATCTTTTTTGTCCCACCTGCTTCTTTTCTCTACCCTACCAAGTCCTTGCTGGAAGTTCCATNATAGAGTACAAGGCAAAATGAAAAATGTGTAGAAAAATACAAAACCTCTAGCATAGCAGCATTAACACTGATCTCGGCATCCACGGCAACGAGAGTAACTGCGAGGACTGATCCAGTACCCTGACCTTTAGTTTTTCCTCCAGAAATATCTTTGTCTTCAACCTTGGCCCTGAACTCTTTTCCACTGCTCAAAGTGAGTTCGCTCAAATATTCGGCTGCTTCTTGCCCGAAATCCTCTTCCAAGTTTGGAACCTTAATGTATGCAAGGCTGCACAATTGAGCAAGACCGGGTGCAGAAGAAACAGACGGATCAAGAGGTCGTAACTGACTAAATGTTACTTCTTCTTGGTTACCATAATCAATGTAAAACACCTCAAATTTGTCCTTTGGAGATTCAACTGGTCCCCGAGGTGTATTGACAACCTACACATTTCAATCAGTTTTACACCGTTACTCAATTAAAAGCAAAATTATGTTCAAAGTTCAAACTGCCAAAGTGAAATATGGTATGACATATAAACCATACTGAGATGCTTTGAGTAAAGATATGGAATAAATAGGTTTCCGATTAACTTACCATTGCCCGATACCAAGAGTCATCAGCAAGAAAATGACAAAGGACTATGTCACCCTTCTTGGGATTGAAAGCACCGATCACTGGAGCATCCTTAAGGTTCAAAGATGCAAGCTGCTGCTGAATAGATGCTATCTTTTGATCTCCAACAGTTTGTACATAGAATTTGCCACCACCCAAGACTTCTGTGACAATAACCTATGGAACAACAATGATCCAAATTGTTTACGATTTTTAAATAAAAAACAAGGGTAATCAATGACGCAATATCCTACGCACCTTAAGCACTTCCTGTTGTTTGTTTTCAACAGGTGTCGCACCATTAGATACTTCTTCTCCTTCAACATAATTCTCCCAGATCTGCAGTACAATTCACATAAGTATAGCTAGCACGGGAGGAACTGTAGTAATGTCAAAAATGGTTGGGTATCAGTTCTTACTTTAAGCTTTTTCTTCTTAGCAGATTGTTCAGCTTGCTCCAGAAGGTGAAAATCAGGAATTCTGTCACCTCCAAATGAAGTTTGAAGTTTTGCTAGTCCAGCTTCAAGTAGTGTCAAAGCCACATTGGTCCTGGACTCCCATAAAGACCCCAAGAATGTTCCAGTTCTATCAACAGTTTCGACCTCAATCTGCAAACATGAAAGTTAAAAAATTATTTGATGACTAATAACCAAAGCAAAATAAAGGAGTTCGGCGCAAAGAGGAACTAAACTACCTCAACATCTCTCTGCATTATCTTCCGCCTCATCAAGGCAATTGCCTCTTCAGAATATGGCTCACCACGTCCAGGACATCTGACACCAGAGAATGAAAAGGCATTTCTTGGATGACGACTAAATATGGATAAAAGGAAACAACATATTTTAGTTGTGTTTGGTATGCTTCAGAGTAATAACAAGATTTAAGATAAATTGTAACCATTCTTCTCACCGTGGTCAAATCAGTTATATGCATCACTGGAGAATCTTTGTTAGAATGGATCCCTTTCTTTGCAGCAGTGGCCCGTGCTTCAGCAGCAAGAAGAACATCATAGAAATTCGATCTTTCTTCAAAATCGCGATGTCTAATGACAGTTCCGAAGCCACGTGCAACTACCAACTCAGCAACATTCGCCCCCATTTGCTGACTTGCAGTAGGTGGAGCAGATGAAGGGGCATCATCACCACCAGGCTTTGCATTGGACAACAGGAAGACTGATCCGAAATCCATCACCCTGTTATCAGCACCTCCCGATGGTGCAGATCCATCTGTGGGAGCAATCTTTCTAGAATACTCCATTTGAACATTCACCTGAAAAAATTAGATTAAACGAATTATAACCGAAGTCACCAATGGTATCAAAAGATATATAAAAAGATATTTCCATACTTGTTTTCCAATGAGACGTGTTCTCAAGAACTCCTTTGCTTCGCGGGCATAGGCAGCTGGCTTTTCATCCCGACGAGGATTGCCCATTTTTGGACACCTAATACTTGAAAGGTTAACTCTCCTTTCAGCTAGAGGACTACCATATGGAATGGAATCATCAGCAACAATGATGCAGTCTCCACTCACAACCTCCACCACCTGTGAGACTCAAGTATCAATATTATAAAAATGTACACTTGCAATTGAATTTTTGGCATAAACAAATGGCTGTGTGGCAAATATTTTACCTTTCCAGTAAAGTTCTGGTCATGAATTGCCTTTGAATTTGTAACGGGAGGAACGTAGTTAGTCCAACACCTTAACCTGCTCTTCTTTGCCTGGAGCTCTGCATTCTTCAACTTTCGCTTTGCCTCCTCTTCCATCATATTAGCACTCCACTCAACATATTTGGCATAACCCTTTTGATGGAACCAAATTTTTTTTTTTCAAAAGGAAAATCAGAGAAGGAACACAAACTTGTTTCAATATCACAAAAAGCCAAGTCTACATAATAAATTCACGGTAATCACTACACGAATAAATCACTTACATTTTCCACAAGCTCCAATGCCAGGTCCTTTGCTGAATCACCATCAGAATAATACACTGACCCAATCAAATTTTTGTACTTATCGACACCTTCCAGGACAATGCGAACCTGAATATCCACTTAGAATTTAGAAAATATTCAGATATGGTGAACAGTAATATAACTTGTAGAAGGTTACTCACATCTCGATTCAACACCCGCATCTCAGTGAAAAATTTAGCTTCATGTGCAAAAGGATCAGCAGAAGTTTCAATGGATGCAGAAGCTGCAAGCCTTTGGGCAGAGGTAAGTGGGGCTCGAGTTTCCCCTGCAGCATCTCCATTAGTGTCATCAGTTGTCAACTCTGATTCAACAACACTTTCAGATGTAGCTCTCCTTCCCATTTGTGGGGCCTGATGTAAAGGGTGAATATTAAGCAGCTTATTCTAAAAAGGTTGGCAATGAGAGCAGCATTCATGAACATACCTGAATTCCAGCAACAAAAACTTGTACAAACTGAAATTCTGGGAGCAAATATATCCTGAGGGTACTCCCATCACGAACCTGCTCAACAATTGCTTCCATAGGTACTCCCTTTTTAGCATCTAACAAAGCCATAGCATTGAACTTACTATCATCCCCTCCAAGGGCGGAAGGTGGAAGATTTCTAATGGATGCCTCAGCAGCGCCAGGAACCTGCAATTGCCAAAACAAAAATCACATATGCTGTACTCGAGAGATTTTCATAATTAGATAGGAACCGTCAGTCTGTCACTACATCCCTATTTTCTGTCTCATTCTAGCATCATTCTGTCCAGTTAATTTTGATTGGCAGCAGAAGATCATACTTATGATACAGTGGATATCAAAGCATAAATTCTTTCTGAAAATAGACCTGAATTATCTTGTACAAGAGTACACAAACTTCATGCAACCAGTTATTTAGTTAACTTAAGAGATATTAATGGTGGTAGGAAAAGGCTAACTTCATCAAACACAGATGCCTAACATACTGCAGGTTGGTTTCAACTTTCAAGTAAACCAAGTCAACAGAACATACAGGATGGAGTCTAATTTTTAATGTTTTGCAGGAAACAGAAACCTTCATTAACAGGAAAACTCAAACAAACCTTGCTCCAACGACCAAGACCTTCTTGTTTAGCTTGTTCTTCCAATTGTAACAGCTCTGCAAGGTAGGGACTCGCCTCTCCTTTCTGTTGCCCCTGCTCTCTGACCTGCAAGAATGAAATTGCAACAATAAAAACTCCTGCAGCCGGAAAGTAACTCAAACAAACACAGGCTTGGTTTGGCAAAACTTTTACTTTTCAAAAGTAGCTTATGAAAGTTGTCTTCTAAAAATAGCTTTTAATAAGCACAAGCACTGCAATTGTGTTTGGTAAAACAGTTTTTAAAAATTTAAAAAGTTATAATAAACATATTTATAACGAAGAATATTTTTTTTTTCAAATTTTAGAGACCAATAATTTAAATATTTATTTGATTTACTCTCTATATTAATATAAATAAAGTTATCATTAGTCAATAATAAAACTTGTATGTAATCCAATGTTAGTACTGATAATCCAATGTCTCCTTCTATCCAATGTCTCCTTCTTCACGTTTTAAAGAAGAGAGAAAAACAAACATCTACTAAAAAATACAAAAACAACGAACAAAAAATAATATAAATAGATAGTAGTTCATACCTAATACATGATAGAGATGTATTTGTGTTGAAATTGTGAAGATTAGGTTGAAAAATAAAAAATATATGAAGATTGTGTTAGAATTTGTGAAGGTTAGGTTGAGAAATTAGAAATATATGACTATTTCAATGGCAATATAATGGCGGAAAATATGTGTGGGAAAATAAATGAAATCTGGTGTTAATAATTAATAATGATAATTTCTTGTGCTTTTGCCACAGTCAGATGAAAGCACACAGTATCCAACCTTTGCCCATCCTTGAGAAACAACCAGCAGTGAAACATTCTTGTCACCAAGCATAACGCTCCCAAACTCTCTGCCTATGGAAGGCACAGTGTAATCAACTTTGAAGATCACCTCCTAATCAAACAAAACAAAAAATCAGATTTTCATCAGAAGGACATAAATGGCAACCAAAATAACAAAAAACCACATCACTCAATCACAAAAAAATCAGAACAACAAAAACTAACTCATGATTCCCACCTTCCCAATGCAGAGCTTCCTCAGAAACTCTCTACTTTCCCACGCAAACGGCTCATCCACACCACCTCTACGTGCCTATATCATCAGTAGCAAAAATAGCATCAATGCCAGATAAATTACCAAAAGCATTATATCAGATATAAATATATAAATTCATTCATGCAAATAAATAAATACATAACAGCATAACAAGTTAACACCTAAATCAATGAAGTCAAACAAAAAAAAAAGGTGAAATTCTCTTACCAGTCTAGGAGCAATGAGAGATGATAAGGTGAGAGTCTTCTCAGGAAGGCGACCAGGCTTAGAGCTTGACAAGGCCACAATGACCAAACAGTCCCCCGAAGGAACTGCTTTCACCCTTCCCCTGAACCAACCCGGTCCAGCCGCTGCTGACGCCATTTTCAACAGCTACCTCACGATCTGCAACCATCACAACACACAAAAATATATAAATTTCAAATTATATTAAAAAAAAAAAACAAGTTTTCTGAACACAAGGTCAAATCCATTGTTACACATTCACAGACTCTTTTAAAACACGACGCATTTAAAGAAATCTTAAATTCTGCATAATTAACTTTAAGGAGAAAAGTCCAAGAGCTGGAAAATTTAGATCCAGAAACAGAGAACAGAAAAATGAAGATGGATCAGCGCATGCATGATTGAAAAACAAGAAAAACACGGATCGAAGAATGCGATCACGTGTGGCGATTTGCTGTTACCTTGAAACTGCTCTCAGTTCGGGATCTCTGAAAAAGAGTTTGAACTGAAACCGAAACAAAAAACACTGAATTCTATAAAAATAAAAAATTAAGGTGATTTTTTGTTTACTTTTTTTTTTCTTTTTGTAATTTTTTTTTTTGGGATCGGAATGAGAAGCACGAGCGTGCGTGCAAAGAAGAAAAGATATCAGAAGATTCAGCGGCGGAACAAAGAGTGAAAGATGCAGAGAGAAGCGAAGAGTGTGTTTCGAAGGAAGAGAGTTATATATATAAACACGGACGAGAGTGGGTGGGTTATGAGCTGAATTACAGAATGACCCTTGTTTAATTGAATAAATAATAACTAACATAATAATCTTATTTTCACTCTTTTTAACTTTATGAATTATGATTTTTTTTTCATTAAGTGAATATACCTGATAGATGCTACTAATTTTCTTTACTCTTACTTTACTCTTCTTTAAGCTAGGTCTTTCAGTCACAGTTGGTAATAAATAGAAGTACCCAATTCTTTTGTACTTCTTTATGAAAATACTTTTATTTTATATTAATAAAATAATATTTATCTTCTTTTAAAATTATATGTATTCTTCTTTTAAAGATAAATTATATTTAATTTAAATATTAGTTATAAATTTAAATTTCAAAAAATAATTTTCAAATCATAAAAATGACTATGAATTATTAGGATATATCTTTTAGGTATTTCATGGCATAAGATTTTGAGATCAGAATTTCGGATTTGATTCAAGAAAAAAATATTGCATCTGCTAAGTTTTAACTTTTAAGTGTTTAGTACTAGTGAGTATCAACTACCAACTACCAAGCTTGCGCTAAAGGAGCACGTGGCTATTATTAGAGAACATGGAAAATGATATTTTTTATTC
>NC_029792.2:128152562-128155181 GCF_000816755.2 Arachis ipaensis | reverse complement strand
ATAATAATTACAAAAATATTTTTTTTAATAATGATTACAAAAATTTGCATCAAAATTTAATTTTTAAATTATTTTTTAAAATATATTTAATATCTATTTTTTTTATCATATTTTAAAATCTTTTAAAAATTTATTTATCACTAATATCTTTTAAGATTCGTTTTTCCAACTATGCAAAATTTGGATTAATAATTTAGTCAATTAGTAGTTTACTCTATTTTCTTTCTCCTTTTCCAACAACCAAGTAGCAACAATTAAGGGTGTGAGTGATATTGACATCCACCACCATTAAAAGTAATAAAATACCTAAATCGGGGCATTGTTATTTGTTGTATTCGCAGTATCCCACTTTAATGACGCTAAAGTTTTTAGCAAATAAACTACCTTTGACTTCGAATGTCTCTTGTAAAAAGTTTGACGTACCATATCCACAGATATCCATTAACTTCTTTAAAGTCTAACGTCATTATTTGTGAAATTATCAACGACCACAGTTATTAAGTTCAAACCGATAATCAATCTGATTAACGCACTGAATTATTGGATTAATGAGCTAGTTGTTTAATCAATCTCCAAAGACTCCTCTTAAACCCGGCGACCCATTTGTATAATGAAGGACAAACAAAACATATCATTTTTAATATATTTTGATTTTGACAAAAATTTTGAAATTTGAATCAATAATCAAACCAATAAAACCAAAAATTTAAAGATTCAATTAAATATTAAAAAAATAATTTTTTATATTTTATTATGTTAAATAATTCACTGTTAAAAAATAAACTGGTTCAATCAGTTAATCAATTGTTTAACTAATTTTTTGATCGATTTATTGTTAGTCAATTTTTATTCTAAACCGAACTAATTTAATGACTAATTTTCAGTTAATTGAACAAGTTTCTGGTCTAGTTCTTAGAATAATGATTTTAACCGATTTTATATGAATTTGTTCGAGTTAATTATTTATTCAATTCAAACAATACTCAGACTTATTTAAATACTCGTTTTAATCCAGGTTTAATAACTATATTAACACATGTTTCGATCTTTAGTTGGTTTGTTCGACTACAAACAGAGAACAAAAAACAAGAGTTTAACGAAACAAATAAGTTGAGTTAACTATTAAAATAATTAGCTCTATCTTAACAAAAGACACTCTAACACAAATAAAATCAAATTAAAAAAATTGGGACTTGGGAGCCAATAAAAGCGAAGAAGATGATAGAAGTTGAAATAGATTTAGTTTGTATTTCTGGTGTTTTGATCTTCAAGATTATTTTGGTTAAATTCGTAAGCTTATTTTAAATTGAGGGATAATATAGGAAGAAAATTAACAATTTAATAGATAAGGAATAATGTTATTAATTTAGGAGTTTCATTATCCACTTCCATATATATATATATATAAAATATATATGGAATTTTAACCTTAGGTAATTGGCTAATACATTATATAATGAGAGTAAGATTTGATTTTGTACATTATACTATAAGCATCTAATGATTTAGGAGATTCAAAATGTTAAACACGCATAAATAAAATAAAAAAGAATTTGGGGTGAGAGAGGCTCGAACTCTCGACCTCAGGATAACTCTTAGCTATGAGACCTACGCGCTAGCCAACTGCGCCACCACCCCTTGTTGAATAAATTTGCTTACAATAATTATCTAATTCTTTTGATTATTTTTATAGCAAATTCAAAATGTTAAACACACACAACATAAAATGTTTAAAAAAAAGTTTGGGGTGAGAGAGGCTCGAACTCTCGACCTCAGGATAACTCTTAGCTATGAGACCTACGCGCTAGCCAACTGCGCCACCACCCCTTATTGTGTAAATTTGCTTACAATAATTGTCTAATTCTTTTAATTTTTTTTTATAGTATCCTCTGACTCGATAAGATAAAATTTAATTCAAAATTCAAATTCTTAACACTTACTTAAACAAACTAGTAAATTAACTACTAGACCAACTATTATAATTATTCTCACATTAAAGTATTAAACACTAAATAATAAAATATATAAAATAAAACATCTAAACTTATTTGAATAAAAAGAATAACGATATAGAGTGCTTGTAAAGCTACTCATTTTATAATATTTGCTATTCTTTATTCTTATAAAGTGAAAATTTGCAACCTTCATTCTTTCCTCTAAATGAGTGAATGTTAACGTTCTACTGTATTTATATGTTAAATTACATTTAAAATTGGTAAGAATGTTATTTTCAGTTTTAATTTTTTTGATATACACCTTAAAATATCTATTAATTTTATAATATAACAGAT
Organism: Arachis ipaensis; assembly: GCF_000816755.2. NCBI lineage: Eukaryota > Viridiplantae > Streptophyta > Magnoliopsida > Fabales > Fabaceae > Arachis > Arachis ipaensis. The sequence goes on along the minus strand of NC_029792.2, from coordinate 128,152,890 downwards.
ATATGTATCAAAATTAACAATAATAATATAATATACATATCTATGCCCGCATCAAAGACTTCCTAAATGGACGTGGATGCTGGCTAATAAAATCTCTAAACAAATATTGATACATATTTTTTTGAGATAACGACTATGGTATGATTTTGGTAATTTTTTTATAGAAAAGTTTGTGATTTTCAAAAGTAAAAAAATATGTTTATGTTAAATGAAAAGAATTATGTGTTTGAAGTGTTTTTGAAAGCATTAAGAAGATGTTTTTAAAATTTAGTTTGTGCATATTAAATTTAAAAAATTAATACAATTGTATGTATTAATAGATATTAAA
>NC_029792.2:128152266-128152542 GCF_000816755.2 Arachis ipaensis | reverse complement strand
GATATTATAATTTTTAAATTATTAATTTTAAAAGTGTTTTAATAAAGTATTTTTGAAAAATAAAAACTTTTTGGGTGAAAAATAAAAACTTTAACCGATGCTAAATTGTTAAGTGTCAATTATGTTAAGTCTTTATTAACAATGGATAAGAATTATCAGGATGACTAAATGCTTATAAAAATTAAGGCACTATTTAGTTAGTGTCTTAGAAATATATATACACATACATAAATATATAAAAATGCATAAACATAAAAGTACACAAATCTTATAATG
>NC_029792.2:128151158-128152245 GCF_000816755.2 Arachis ipaensis | reverse complement strand
AAAATTAACATCAACCTAAATTACTACGAAAAACTCAACAAAAAATCTATATCAATAATGAACTCAACACTTCTTATGTTTTTAAAAAAATAAAAGAAAAAAATTAAACCAGATATAAACAAGAAAAGAAAAAAATGGAAGAAGTATGCCGATAGAGGTGGAGGAATCAAGTGCTGCGGCGCAGAATTGGGAATGTTTGTCAACACTCAGCATTTGGAATCTCATTGGCTCGCTGATGGCTTCGTAGTCAGCTTTGGTCCCGCTATCATCTTCACCTGGAACTCTGGTCTCGTTCTTCTTATGCTATCAATAACTACGAAATTGTTCATTTTCGCCAATAATCTCTGATTCTGACTAAGATCCACCGCACGTACAACCTCCATTATATATCCTATTCTCCAGTTCCACCTCTTTCTCGCTCTCTCTCTCTCTCTCTCTCTCTCTCTCTCTCTCTCTCTCTCTCTCTATGTTTTTGGATATTAGTTGATTTGAACTGCAGGTGTGAGAGTACACGTCTAAACAAAGAGAAGGGGATTTAGAAAGTGAGACAGGGAGGATGAAGTGAAGATGGCACGACGACAGTAGCAGCGACAGTAACAGAGGAAGCAAGAGAGAAAATCATTAACAGCAGAAGAGGAAGAACAGAAGTGAAAAGAAGATACGAGGATAAAATTGGTAATTTTAAAAATAATTAAATATAAAAGATCAAATTTTGTGTCTTATGTATTGTGTTACTGTGTCACAATTTTAAAAAAGAATACGATATACATATATTTTGTGTGTATTTATGAATCGTTGTGTCTATTTAAATCTATGTTTTAATAAACAAACGATAAATACATACTGCTGTGTCTAATAATTAATGTTTATGTCTCAACAAACAAACACAGCCTAAACTAGCTGTCATTTGTGCTAAGCCTCATTATTAACATTGGTAATAAGATAGTAACTACTAATTCCCATATGTATTTTTTTTAGAGATTTTATCATTTTTTATAAAATACAAAATTATGTTTTTATATTTGGTTATAATTATTCATTCATCTTTTTATTATATCTTCTTACTAATTTTTATTAATATAGAAGA
>NC_029792.2:128145692-128149787 GCF_000816755.2 Arachis ipaensis | reverse complement strand
AAAATCGCCTTCAAAAAAATAATATATTTTTTTTCTGTTTTTAGAGTAATTTCCATACGTATGTTGATTGATATATCATTTTACTATTTTGGTTCTCCACGTCAAAGTCGACAACTGAGTTTAAACTTTAGGAAACATTTCAGGTGAGGCATTATACGGGCTTGGCATACTGGTGAGCCATGTACGAACAAGTTCCAATTTTTTTTTTGTCTTTTAGGTGGAGGTGAATGACTACTTTACCCTTAATTTTTAATAAGAAAAGTCTATTATACACAGCTCTAAAATGAGAAAGACAAGTTTTTAGCTGGGGTCTTTTGGTTTGTGGGCAGGATAGCAAAGAGAAAGAGTAAAGGGAGGCAGGTCATCATCAAATACGTAAACACTTTGGTGAGATTTCTGAGCTGAGCATGCGTTGAGGAAGGTGTTTGGATCAAGCGGATCAGATTCAGAACAAATCTTACCTGCGCCGAATCTGGATATTTACGCATGAATCGCGGGCGTCTCGTTGAGTGAATGGGCGGCCGACGTTGATGCAGTGTGATCTGTTTGGGTATACGCCGCAGACGTCATAGTGCCTCGACTACTTGGGCTAAGGTGAGTGTTGTTAACTCCTCATTTATTGTTGATGATGGAAATGCTAATGAACCCCATGCTTCTGTATTTGAATCGTTTGCATTATGTTTCGGGGTTTGAATGAAATCTTCCAAGTAAAGTTTGGTATGATAAATTCATGTGTTATGAAAAAGGGCCTCGAGAACAAGGTGGGGTAGTTGTTTGTATAGGATGGGTTTTCCCGATGATGATGTAGTGAGTGTAATGGATTCCTGGAAGTATTGAAATTGGAGCAGAAGCTCTGTGTTGCCTATGTTAACATGTTACAATAATTTGCTTTGTTAACAGGGTTGCATCAATTGGCCAGATTGTGACGACCAGACTGGCTATTATTGTTGCCTATGCAATTGTTGAAGTTTTTAAGAACCACAAGTGAAGGGATCTTTTAGAAGAAGCAGCTTCAGCCTATTAGGAAACAAATGAACAACATTAATCATGAGCCGATATCGACATCAACCAATCATGAATCGGCGATTCCAGATCCAGAGGACGGGCTTTTAAATGAGGTATATGATAGGGGAGAACTTGCATATTGGTATTATATTAGTTTTTTGTCTTTGTGAAGATGAATGGTATAAGTTAATGAAAAATAGGGTAATTGTAGCATTGTTAATTGTTGTGCAGGAGACACTTTTTGACATGAGCATCTTAGGGGACGAAACAGGGTTTCCGAAAATGATGCAGACAAACACAAAGCCTCAATCGGCTCAGGTACCAAGTCATGTCAGCGTTGAAGATGGAGTTCTTTACCCCTGGGGAAGCAAGAGAATTCTACATGAGTTATAGTAAGCTAAAAGATTTTGCAATAAGGAAGACTAAGAGGGTAAAAAATGCCAAAGGAGAGATCATTAGATACACTTTTGTTTGCAAATAGACAAGGATTTAGACACAAGAAGTGGCTAGATAAGCTGGATAGGAAAAGAGAGCACAAGCCTATAACGCGATGCAGGTGTGTAGCAGAGATGAGGATAAAGAAGAATCAGACAAATGGAAAATGGTTTGTTTCACAGTTTGTGGATGATCATAACCACACCCTACTCTCAGAAAGGTTTATTGGATATCTGCACACAGAAATATGTCCGATGTAGAAATTGCTCAAATGAATAGCATGAGGCAAGTTGGGATAAGCATTCCAAAGATATACCAGTCATTTGCGATGCAGGTTGGGGGCTTTAACTTAGTAAGGTTTACTAAGCAAGATATGCACAATGAGGTTCGAAAGCAACGTGCTTTACAGAATGGAGATGTAAATGCCGCACTGTGATTTTTCGAACGTGCTGCCAGAAATGATGAAAAACTGTTTTGGAGGTATGAGGTAGCGGCTGGTTCTCATATGTATGACCTTATATGGAGTGATGGCTGAAGCCAGGAAGATTATGAGGCATTCGGTAATGTACTCGCCTTTGATGCGACCTATGGGAGGAACACGTATAACCTTCCTGTCATTGTTTTGTCCAGGGTTAATCATCATAATCAAACATGCGTGTTTGCAACAACAATGGTTTCATCTGAGTTACAGGATTCGTATAAATGGGTGCTGAGACGGTTTCTGGAATGCATGCCGGGAAAGGCCCCGAAGGCAGTTATAACTGATGAGGATCCTTCTATGAGGCTAGCTATTATGCATGTGTTTCCAGATGCTCATCATAGACTTTGCGCGTGGCACCTACTTTGCGAGACGTAAGATTTTACATTGTATACTGGCAGGATTGTGAAAATGAATGTTGCTATGTGATACAGAAGTATTGCTGCCCGGAGGTAACCTGGCAAGTCTTGCATCAACTGCACAATGGAACATTTCAATGTAATTACCGCAGAATGGAGTCATATGGGATCCCTTGTGTTCACATAATTGTAGTTCTGGTTGGTATTGATATCGGTTCTTTGCCAAAGACTCTGGTCCTCAAGAGGTGGTGCAAAAGCGCCAAGAACAATGTGACTGCCGATAGACAAGTTACTGATACGGGCGATGCTGCATCCCGATACCGTAGCAGACTTGGTGCATTTGTAGACCAATGTAAGATTTTTGCCAATGTGGCTTGTCTAAGGGACGAGGACTACAAGGTCTTCAATGAAAAAATGGCACGAGATGCTATCATGTTAGAGGTCAAGAATGGGTTGCGTGTGGCCCCAGATGTGAATCCACACCTTAACGATGAGGGGGGTGGTGGGATAAATGATCAGGTCCGCGTGCGGACAAAAGGCACTGGTAGAGGAAATGATTCTCGTGTAACAAATGAACCAAAGAAGAGAAAATGTAGTGCCTGCGGAAAATTGGGTCATCGCCGAACACGCTGCCCCAGTGCGCTTGCTTCGCGCCAGGCATGTCGTGGACCGCTACCACGTAGGGGTGTACATGGCCCGGCTCGGCCGGAAGACCCGGTCCGGCCCCGAACACTTTAGGGGCTAATTTAGTGTGAATTCATCGGGTTTAGGGTCGGGTAAGGGTCTCAAAAATAGACCCGGTCATTATTTTAGGTCGGGTTCGGGCCATAACTCGGGTCACCCAAACTCGGCCCGGTCATCATACACAATTAATATTTTGTGTTATTAATGATGGATGATGACTATTTTTATGTGGAATTTAAGTATTGTAAACTTTAATACTTTGTGTTATTAGTCATTATAAGACTATAAGTTAATGTTTTATGTTTAAAATGCATAAGACTTTAGACTAATGGCAGAATATTGTGTTATTTGTATTGATTTAAAAATTTTGTGTTATTAGACAATATTAGTATTGATTATGGTTATGCTTTAATTTTAGAGAAGATTTGGTTCTTGTTATATTTTTCTAAGTGAATTTTACCATGTCAAATAATGGTTGGAGTCTTAGAAATTTGGATATTTTCACATGCTAACTTATAAGAAGGTATCAAAGTAATGTAATGTTAATGGCCCGGTTTTTACCCGGTATAATCGTGGCCCGAAAGTGTATAAGTTTCATCGGGTTCGGGTCTAACAAATAGACCTGGTATATATTTCGGGCCGGGTCTGGGTCACATCGAACCCGGTTTCACCCGACCCATGAACACCCCTAGCTACCAGTTCCCAAGGGTTGCCAGGCGCAACCTTAGGTTAGAACCATACGTTGTGTGTCAGTTATAATTCATCTGATTTTTAGGGTGGTCGTGATATTTTTTTAACTTTGAATGATCAATGATAACCTAATTAGTACATGCCATATGTGAGTAGATCCCGAAATAGCTAGCTAAGAAAATGAGATAAATAGAACAAAAAAATTGAATGAAATCAATGAAACAAATTCATACCTAAGGTTGATGCTCCATTGGAACTCTTGAAACGTAGCTATGAAGGGAGAGACGGAACACCATGGCGACATGATGCTGATGACAATGATGATTTGCTGAGAACCATGCTGCCGCTGCCTGCTAAGGATGACACCTCTAAAGAATGAGAACGACGGCGCTGAGCAGTGAAAACGACGACGCTGAACGGCAATGGAAGGGCGCCGGTGCCATG
>NC_029792.2:128144178-128145510 GCF_000816755.2 Arachis ipaensis | reverse complement strand
GAATGAACGATGTGAAGAGAGATACTGAGAATGAACGATGTGGAGAGAGAGAGGCTAAGAACGACACCGGGATAGGGACTAAGAATGGCAGCAATTGTTGGGTTGGACAGCGACGACAGAGACCAGAGAGGAATAGAGGTGGTGATTCTGTGAAAAGAGAGAAGAGTTCAGCATATAAGTTACAAAGTAAAGATATTAGGGTTACACCAAATAAATTTTAAAAGGATAAAGTATACTTTTTGTCTTTAACGTTTTTGAAAAGTTTCACAAATATCTTAAGGTTTAATTTGTTTCAATGTTATCCTTAACATTTTCGATAAATTTCAATTTTATCCTTACTGTTAATTTTTTAATAGTCAACATATGGTCAACGTTTTTCTTTCTAATTTTACCCCTCTCTCATGTATCGCTTTCTTCCCATATTTTTTCATTATCATATACCACCCTCTTTCTGCACCTTTCTAACACAGTGCTTAAACTCACCACCTCCGACCTATCCCATTGCCCAAGCCGCTCCAGTATTGCACCACTGCTCCACTCTATTACACCACTATCACTCACTACTACTACCTGATCCCTCTACATTTGCATGACCACATCTTCCCATTTTACTGTTCCATCATTATCATCATCAACATGAACAAAATCACATATTTTCACCTTACCTCACCACGACCCTTCATTGACACCATTGTGCCACCGCACCACTCTCGCTCTCCCTCTTCCTTTTTTCAGATCTCGCATTTTCTTGATTTCAATTTCAATTTCTTCTTCTATTAATTTCTCATCATTCTCTGTTGCATGTTATTTTTGTTGTTGTTAATGATGATTTTAAATGGAACTAAGGTTGGATTTGTGATGGTGGGGCACAAGGTTGTGGAATGTGATGATGAGAAAGAAAATGGCAAAGGCTTTGGTGAGAGAGAGAGAAAGATAGGGGGTGGCGATTTGATGGAAAGAGGATGGTGGCTATTGTTGTTGATGTGGATGATGGACGGTTCAATGATAGTGGCAGTAGTGTGGTTTGAAGGTTGATGATATAGTGGGTGTAGTGTGAAATGAGGGAGAGAGGGTACTCTGAAGCAGTGCTAGTAGTGCAGTGAATGGTGGGTAATGGAGAGCTAGTAGTGAGGGTAGGATGACAATAGTGGCTGGTGGATGGAGTGGAAGAGAAAAATGTTGATGATGATGATAGTAGTGATTATAAGAGGAGGAGTAAAATTAAAAAGAAAAATATTGACCATATGTTGACTATCGAAAAATTAATAGTAAGAATAAAATTGAAACTTATCGAAAACGTTAAAGATAACATTGAAACAAATTAAATATTAG
>NC_029792.2:128135014-128144139 GCF_000816755.2 Arachis ipaensis | reverse complement strand
TTTGTATCCTATGTAAAAAATTAATAATTACTATTAATCCATATAGAATAATATTTAAAATAATTATTCTTTTTTTTCCAAAGTGAAAGTAATTGCATTACTTTAAGAAAGTGATACAAAGTTCTATATGAGACTAAAAAAATAGTAGAGGTTCTTCCAATTGAAGCAATAAGTGGCTACGCTAATAACCAATAAACTAAAAAAAAGAAATATATTAGGAAATTAAGAAACTTGTCTTCTATTCATCTCCTAGCAAATCTTTCTTGTTGAGTTCGAAATCTGTTGGATAGGAATTTTCTCATTTTCAAACACCTCTTTATTATATGCTTTTCATAATGCCCAACAAAAGCAACAAAGATGTTGAGGGCGTCCTCATCTTCTCTCCCACTTCCAGCACTTAATAGTACTTGGATCCACCACTACACAAAGGGAGAAACACTTTAATTTGCAATAGCGGCACCAGCTTCAAATTTACTGCTCCCCGTACCTCCTGAGTAGGACTGCACCATCGAAGGCTGTGGATGATGGTTTTCGGAGCTAATCTACATCTGGGACACAAAGGTGGAGTCGACTGGAAACGCTGGTGGATGAGCCTCAGTACAGGTAATCTTTCATGCACAGCTCTCCACAAAAATTTTTTTTTATCTTTGTTAGTATCTGTAAGCCTTAATTTTTTTTCTAAATTCTTGGATTTTGCATGATTGCAGGTAGTTGATTGATCGGCTCATGCGCAAAGCCATACGCCACCACATATCCTGACGCCACATCATATTGCTTCTTCGAGTTCAAGACCCAAATCAGAGAGTCCTTGCCGTTATTATTCAGCTCTATGGAGAGGATGCAGGTACTTAGTTCAAGAAAAAAGATTAAATCGATAAGCTCTCTGTTCCATCTTCTTCCTGTGGTCAGTAAGTCCTTTACTCTATTAATTATTGAAAACATATTGTTGCTAGATTGATTGTTGAGACTGATATGATATGGGTATGGGGACGACAGCCAGCGTTCTTGCCAAACATTAACATCATCTCTTGATCTTATACTCCACAACAATCCTTTTTTCACTATTTTTCTATCTTCTAAGAGACTTTGCTAACCCCAAGAAGGGTTAGTCCCTTTGTCTGCAGTCAAAGAATACTTATATCTAAAATACTGACCCTTTAACATTTTATTAAGTAGTACATTAGAATTAACAGCCAACCTCCAAAACTGTTTTTCAAGCAAAATTAAATTTTGAGCATGCAGGTCTTTTAAACTCAATCTTTCCTCTCTTTTGGATCTTGTCATTTTGTCCCAGCTAATTTATCACATTCTCCTTTCAGTGCCTCTTTAACTCCACCAAAATTGTGTTAAAATCCTATGAATCTCATCTAAAAGTGAATCAATAAACTTAAAACAGGATAGGGTATACACAGGGATTGTTTCTTCAACAGTTATAATCAGGACATGTCTTTCACTTGTTGACAATAATTTCTATTTCAAGATTGTACCTTCTTTTGTATTTTATCTTTGATGATTTTAAATGTAACTTTCTTTTTTAATTTTTGTATAGTTGATAGGAGGCTTAAATATTTATCTTAAGGTGAAAATTTAAGTGCAGTTGACTTCACGTGAAGTGAATAACAGAGAGTCGTTAGATAATTTAACAGATTTGACTAAATTTTCATCTAACAACTCTCAAATCTCAACTATCAACTTCACATAAAATCAACTATACCTGAATTTTCACCTAATCATAAACGTCTATATAGTTAATAATTAATGTGTATATATTACAAAGGTTCAAAATGAATGTAGTTATCAAAGACAGACCCTATATTCTAAATGTATTTTTTACAATTTAAACGCAAGTATAACTGTCAATCTTATTCCCTAATTGATGAATTAACATTCTTTATTTTCCTTGTGAATATCTCAAGTATAGTGAGAAAGGAAAAAAAGATGAAAGAAGGAAACACACATTATTAACACGTGGATCGATGATTAAAAATCGGATGCAAACCTATTTATATTCCTCTCTCTCTCTTTCTTTCTTTTATTCTCTCTCTAAATCTCTCTCTCCTCCGTCTCTTTCTCTCTCTTCGCCGTATCACTCAGCTCCAACTCCACTCTCTCCCCCAAACCCTAGAAACACCGTTCCACTTCCTTTCCAATCGGACCCAATTTCAGAGCACAAGACACTCAATAATATTAATACGCACCTCCCAGCTTCCGCAATTTTCCGTCATGGCGGCCACGGCCACCGTAACCACAAGCCAGGTCTATATCGACGTAATTGAGGACGTCATCGTCAAGGTTCGCGACGAGTTCATCAACAACGCTGGTCCCGGCGAGGAAGTTCTCAAGGAGCTCCAAGCTGTAATCTCATCTTCTCTCCCTTTCTCATTTTGATTCCTTCGTATCATTTTCTTCAGTTACATGAATTAGATTCCTACTTCAATTGATTTTGTTTGCAAGATATTTTGTTTCTGAGCTGGACCTGCTTGATCTAGGGTTAGATCCGATCGGTTATTGGTTTTGCTATTATTTATTTTGTTTATTGTATTTTGATTTGTTTAGTTGTGGGAATCAAAGATGATACAAGCTGGTGTTCTTGTTGCTCCCATAGAAAGGTCCAGTGGAACTAAGACAAACCCCGGTGCAGTTCACGATCTTAATGTGCCGTATGAGGGGAATGAAGAGTATGAAACTCCTACTGCTGAAATGCTTTTTCCACCTGTGAGTCTTAATCATAAGTTTTCACCACTAAGGTTATCCCTTTTATGTGATTTCATGAGTTAATAACTTATGGGCTTTTTTCCGAATGTGCAGACGCCTCTGCAAACTCCAATGCAAACCCCTTTACCAGGAACCGTGGATAACTCTATGTATAACATCCCAACTGGACCGAGCGACTACACTGATTGGCTCCATAATTGTATCACAAAGTTTCGGAAAAATTTCCCCAATTGGTTTTAGTTTCTCAATCACTATTCTCCATTTATTCAGTTGGATCAATACATAGTCATTGGCTGAACCTTGTTATTGAAATCTGCACATGGGTCTTTAATTATCATTACATTGAGATTGTTCTTAAATCTTGCAGCAACAACTGCCTCCCTCTCCCTGGATGAACCAGAGGCCCTCACTTGATGTTAATGTTGGTGAGTCCATTTAAACTTGGGACAAAATTTTAGTGAAACGTCTTTGTGCAATGATGATGTGTATTATTGTAGCTTACGATGATGGACGGGATGAAGCTGGTAGAGGAACTTCTAATCAACCTCTTACACAGGTAAGCAAACCAATGAGGTATTAAGAAGAATTGTTGTTCCCTGCTGTTAAAACTTGAAGGGATCATATGATAGTGTTCTTGTATGAAGCAGCAAATACTCCTGTCTTGTTGCACACATTAAATGGGTGATTTGTTATAGAATGCTAAGTGTGAGCTTATAGAGGTAAAATATGGTCATCTCATTTAGATATTATTTATGCTTGAAAAACACCAAGGAATTCTTCAAAGCGCCCATGGGAAAACGAAAACGCGATGATTTGGCTTCACAATATAACAATGCTGATGGATATATACCTCAGCAGGATGGGGCTGGAGATTCTGCATCTGGATCTTTTGAAGTTGAGGTACATCTTGTTTTCTATTGGCTAGTTTTTTTTTTTTTTTTTTTTTTTTTTTTTTTTTTTTTTAATTCTTGGTGGTTCATCTTGTTTGTAATTACTTCTGCAATAACTAATGATATTGATGTTAATTGTCAATATTTGCCATATTTGTTATTTCTGCTGAATTTGTGATTATTGACTTACCCTGAATGAATCAAAGTTACACTTATGTTTATGACAATTCACAATTTAACTGGGAGTACACTAATCTGTTAGACATTGATCTGCAGTTAATCTGTTGACTATCACTCTACTCTATTATTGTCAAAAGAGCCTGTGTTGTTTTCAGTTTTAAATCTTACCCTCATATAGGTTGAAATTTAAAATCTTTCAAGAGGGGGAAAAATGGTTGAACATTATCTGCAGATACTTATATTTCTGTCATTTTATTAATTTCACATTTTTCAGGTATGCGGAGGCGGAATCTCCATTAATGCACGTCTTATAACTTCTAAAGAGAAAATACCAGCTGATTTAGTGAGGCCAACTTCTAGGATTCCGCAACTTGATGGACCAATTCCTTTTGATGATGATATGATTTCTACTCCTAATGTGAGTAGATATTTTTTTTTCTTTTTATGGGCCTCCTTTCCTTTTGGGGGAAAATGGATACATATCCCTTGAACTTTTGGTCTTTGTTAAATGTTAATATATACCTTAGCTTTCAATTTAGCATTTAATAACTGTGTACAATGTTAAAATAAGGTTACATTCACTTGTTATCTATTTAATTTGTTGGGATTGGGGACTCCTTCATAATCACTTCAGAATTGATCTTTCTGGTAGGTAATAATTAGTAAGGAATTTTGTAGATTACATTTGCACGGTTCTCTTTGATTTATTGTAAATATGAGCTCCTTTTTCCCTGTTCATTATTGCCAAATACAGGACTTCACAGTCTTGAGGAAACATTTAAGCATTTCGAATTCTTAGTGGTTAAATTTTCAATTAAAGGTGGATATTGTAATGTAAGGAACCTGAAGTAGTTGCATATTTGAGAATGATACATATCACACTTGGTGCTACTTTTGGTGGCTGGTAATAGTTAGCCAAATAATTGGTAAGAAATAAGATTGGATTCTGTAATCCTAGTCGATTCTTTATTTGCTTGCAGATTCAATCTTTCTTTGGTAATTCATTTCGTGCTTCATTTAACACTACTCTCACCATGTTTTGTGCAATAATCTGTGCTGGGTTCTGTTGATCCTGTGGCAGATATACAATTATGAAGGAGTGTTGAGTGAAGACTACAACATTGCAAATACACCGGCTCCTCCTGGTATATTTGGAACATGGTTATATAAGTGTTCTATTTTGAAGATATATATTGCTGATGATGTTTTGCCGTTTTATTAGAGATACCAGCAAGCACCCCTGCTCTTGTAGCTCAAAATGAGGCAGCAAATGACAATGAAGATGACGATGATGATGATGAGCCATTAAATGAGAATGACGACGATGATGATTTTGATGATCTGGATCAAGGAGAAGATCAAGATACACATCATCTTGTTTTGGCTCAGTTTGACAAGGTGATACAACCTTCCTCCTTGTGTACATGTTAGATATGAGTGCTGTTGTAATATGATGTAGTTAATGGTTCAAGGTTGTCGAATCCTTTTGCTGAGTAAAAGTCTTATACTTACTATAAATACAGGTGACACGTACCAAGAGCAGGTGGAAATGCACATTGAAGGATGGCATCATGCACATAAATAATAAAGACATTCTCTTCAATAAGGTATGTTGGTCTCAAGGACAAAAAATGGTATTTTTCATCCTTTAATTTCACTTTTTCAAAATGTTACAATGAATTCTACTTTACCCTATTTCAGGCGACAGGGGAATTTGATTTCTGATTGTGTTGGGTGAGTGTTTTCGGGAGGCATGCGCCATTAGTCTCGTCGAGTGTTTTGTAATCTTTCTCTGATTTTAATTATAAAATGGAAGCTTGAGGAGGAGAGAATTCCTTTATACTTTGGAGACTATTGTTTTGATGTTGGCCTGTTTAATATTGTACATAAAGGATGAGCAATTTTCGGCCTTACTTATGGTTAGGTACGTAGATCTTTAGCACTGTATAATTATAACTGGACAATTCAAAAATTGATTTGTATGATAATCATGGAATTATTTAGGCCTGGTTTTGTTTAATAATAGGCAAGACAAGCACGTTTTAGTGTTTAAGAGGAGAAATTAATGACAGTAGCATTGTATGTATTCCGTACCAAAATCCTCATTTAAAACGCCAAATGGGTACTGAAGTAAAAGGAATTTTCCTTTGAATTATATTCCTTTGCAACAGTTGAGGCATTTTTGTAAAGATAGTTACATTCTTTCATAACAGATTGCCTCTTGACTTAAAAGTTAAAACGGTTAAACCTAGAATACATTTTAACAAAGAAATTAGAGTGACATCCCAGCGGGATGATAATTTAATGATGGTATATAGTATATTTTAAAAAATATTATATTATTTAAAAATTAATTAAAAATATTTTATAATTTTTATTTTTTATATTGAAGTTGTATAGAGTTATATCTTCATTTGTTGTTTTTAGTTTTGTATTTGTTTTAATTAACGGATTTAGTTTTTTTATATCGTGTTTGTCTTTTTTATTTTTGGTTGTTGGAGTTGTTTCTTTCTTCTTTCTATTATATGTTCTTGTAGAGACATATTTTTTTCTGAATTATTGACTTGTATGTATTTTCTTATCTTTTTTTTATTTCATCTTTGTATATATGTTTTTCATCTGAAGATGTCTCTTAGATTTGTTTTTTTTTTAATTACTTGATTATTATGTCATCTAGGTGTGATGATATTAGTGTTGATGAAGTTGGTTTCTATAATCAATGAAGAATATAAATGAGCAATATAAATGATGTTGTGAATAAATAAAATTTTTGTTGTATTACCTATTTTATTTGTTGTAATAGGAGTTGAGTTTTGGTATTTTTTTGTTGGGACAAATGTTTTGGTAATAATGTATTGATGAGAGCATAGTTATAGTTAAAATAATTTACTTTGACTTCAAATATAAGTATGACGTATAAATTTTTCAATTAGGATGGTGCTTGAGTGTCATTGTTATCTTGGAGTGTAATTAGATTTTTAGATAGTTGTGTCCAATAATTTTTTTGCTTCTCTATCAAATAGCACAAAAGTTATTGTAGCACTTTGATCTAAAACCTTTAATTTTGAATCTATAATAATTATTGGAGTTAATAGTCAAAATCATCCCTAAAATATACCTCGATTTCCATTTTCGTCCTCGAAAAATAAAATTAATCGAATTCGTCCCCGAAATATGATCAACATGGTCACGTTCGTTCTTCCGTCATCTCCTTCGCTGAGATGGCAAACATTCGCTGATGTGTCCCTTTAACTGCCAACATGGCAGATGCCAAGTAGCACCCTCTTATTACTGACAAGACAAGTCTTTTAAAACAATTCAAATTAGTCCCTAAGTAGATGAACCCTAATCCCAAATTCTTGGAATTACCTAGCTACTTAGAAATGCAGAGCAATGCCGTCCCAACAACTGCACCCTAACCACCGTCTGCAACCGTTCCCCTGTCCGTGTTGCCTTAACCCTCAACCTCGAGTACCTCCGCAACTCCATTGCCGGCTCCATTGCTGCCGTCCACTTCATCCTCCAGCACTCCCTTGCCCTGAGAACATCTTCTTCCATTTCCTTGTCTCTGACTCCAATCTCAATTTCCTCGTTCAATCCACCTTTCCGCAGTTAATAGGACAATTTCCTATGTTCTGTTCCTGAGATGGGGTACAATTTTGTATTCACAGTAAGTATTTTAATGGCTGTTCTTTCATTATACACACAATGAGTTTTTTTACATGGTGGATAAAAATTTTAAAAGGAAAAGTAGAATTGAAATACTCTATATAGAAAGCAAGATACATTTCTAAGATGTATACATTAGATTGATGTGATTATATTCCTCTTCCAGGATGTCGATATCATGTGGTTCAGGGACCCATTTCCTCAGTTTCACCATGATGCAGATTTCCAGATAGCATGCGATCATTTTCATGGGTAGCTCATATGATTTAGAGAATAGACCCAATGACGGGTTTAACTTTGTAAAGTCCAATATTAGATCAATAGAGTTTTACAAATTTTGGTACTCTTTGCAAGAAGTCTATCCGGGATACCATGATCAGGATGTGCTCAATTTCATTAAGGTAGACCCTTTCATCATTGATATAGAACTGGAAATGAGGTTCTTGGATACAGTAAATTTTGGTGGCCTTTGTGAACCAAGCAAATATTTAAATTAAGTTTGTACAATGCATGCAAATTGTTGCTATGGCATGGATAATAAGCTTCACGATCTTAGAATTACTACTTTGATCCCAATATCGTTAGCAACCTGATCTCAACTTCCATCAAGTAACTGCTAAATTACGCCAGAAATTACCTCGCTGACCTCGAAACTTGCATCAACAGAGTCATCTATCTCGATTCTGATTTGGTTGTCGTGGACGACATATCCAAGCTTTGGAGCCCCAGCCTAAGCTCCAGGACCATCTGAACACTCGAGTACTGCCACGCCAACTTCAGCAAGTATTTCATGGCGGCGTTCTAGTCGGACCACCACTGTGGGGACATTTGAGGGGCGCAGGCCCTGCTACTTCAACACGGGATTGATGGTGATGGTGATGGATTTGGTGAGGTGGAGGATAAAAGGGTACACAAAGAGGATAGAGAGGTGGATGGAGGTTTAGAAGAGCGTACTGATCTACGAGCTCGGGTCCTTGCCGCCGTTCCTTCTGGTGTTCGCGGGACACGTGGGCCCATCGAGCACCGGTGGAACCAGCATGAATTGGGAGGTGATAATGCTAAGGAAAGCTGCTGGGACCTCAACGCTAGCCCGGTGAGCCTCCTGCATTTGGGATTAGGGTTCATCTATTTAGGATTAATTTGAATTATTTTAAAAGACTTATCTTGTCAGCAATAAAAGGGTGTTATTTGGCGTTTGCCACGCTGGCAATTAACGAGACACGTCATCAAATGTTTGCCATCTCAGCGAAGTAGATGACGGAAGGACGAACGTGACCCATGTTGGTTATCTTTCGGGGACGAATTCGATTAATTTTATCTTTCGGGGACAAAAATAGAAATCGGGGTATCTTTCAGGGACGATTTTGACTATTAACTCATAATTATTGAGTTAGTAATTTATAATTTGATGAAATTTTGTATGAATAGGTATAATTTGATGAAATTTTTTATAATTTGAATCTATAATATTTTTTTATGTTGTAGCACAAAAATTTTAATTTTTTGTATTTTTTATGGATTTTTCTTTGACATTTATTTATTCTTCTTTTCCTAATGTATACAGTTTTTCAATGACATCTATAATAATAAGAATAAAAATTTTTACAATATTTATTGTATGTGTATATATAATATATTGAATAAGCTATTTTTAATAAGAATAACTTAAAT
>NC_029792.2:128132228-128134328 GCF_000816755.2 Arachis ipaensis | reverse complement strand
AATGAAAAAAATATAAATAGTAAAAATAATAAGAGTGTTTTTTTTCATAAATTTGTTTTAAAAATATAATAAATATTTTTATTTTATACCAAATCATCTAATAGAATCATTTTTAAATAAATAGATTTTTTTTATTTGTTGGTGTAAATATTTTTCTTAGACAAACCACAAATTGTGAAATAAAGTAATAGCGGTAAGAGTCTTATTTATGATATATAAGTATGTCACATAGTATGAAATTTGAAGTTAAAAGATCTGGAAGTAATAGCGCTAAGCTGTTTTTGAAGATCTGGAAGCTTGAAGTTCCCCAAAGGCTGCGTATTTTTTGCTGGCTTGTTGCAAATGAGGTGCTATTAACAAATGAGATTAGAGTCAAAAGAAATATGGCCCAGGATGGATCTTGTGTTATTTGTGGTGAGGCAACCGAATCGATGCTCCATGTGATCCGAGACTGCAGAGTCGCGAGACAAACATGGATGAGCATTGATGCCAGATTGAGATTTGGTAATTTTTTCAACACCCCCTCCTCCCTTGGTTGTTGGAGAATTTATCATCCCAATCACTCTTTAAAGGGGTTCACTGGCCCCTCCTTTTTGTATGCACAATGAATGCACTATGGCTTCGTCGAAATAAGGTGATCTTTGATAGCAATGAGGCCGTAGCAGAGAATATCATTCATTTTTTGGCCTTCCACTTAGCGAAGGACTACTCTTTGGCACAGCTCGAGCTTGCTCAGAGCAGGAAGAAGGTTTGTAATTTCATTGAAAGACAGATTAAATGGAAGCCACCAGATCACCCGTTTATTAAGCTCAACTCGGATGGCTCTGTGTTAGATGGAGGAAGAGCAGCTTGTGGTGGGATCCTAAGAGACTCTGATGGAAGATTTATGGCTTGCTTTAGTGCGAATTTGGACGGCGGAACAGTGACGACAGCGGAGCTTTGGGGAATTTTACTAGGCTTGGAGCTAACTTTGAATATTGGTTGCTCCCATCTGATTATTGAAGCGGACTCCCTTGTTGCAGTGAAGCTTTGCCGCCAAGAGGAAATTGACTTACATCCTACTAGATCTTTAGTATTGGCTATCAGAAACAGATGCAGCAGACTTACTAGCTGGAATATTCATCACCAGTTTCGGGAAGCAAATACTTGTGCTGATAGGTTGGCTCACTTTGGTCATAGTCTCCCATCTGGCTATCATATTTTTTTCAATCTGCCTTCTTGTATTTCCTTAGCTTTTCATGCTAATTCTATAGGTATGGCTCTCCCTAGAGTAGTTTCTATTTAGTTTTCTTTTTTTGGGTGTTTCTGCCCCGATGATCATAAAAAAAATAGTATGAAATTTGAATAGTTTATAACTTAGAATTTGTTGTGATAATATTATTATAACATTTTTAATGTAGATGTTTATTGTATTTAATTAATTAATTGTCGGAGTTATGGTTTTATTTTTTATTTTCTAAAATTTGATTGATTGATTTCTAAATTTTGTCAAGTAAATGTGTTGATGTGACATCATTAGAAAAATAAAAATAACTTAAATATACTGTACAAAAACTTTAATATAATAAAAATAAATAAATTATTTGTACTTTAAATCTTGCTTGTATGGCAACCCTTTTTTAAAAGGGTATTTGCTATCATGAAATTGTATTTTACTAATTTTGTACTGTATATTAAGTATGACCATAAACCAATTCAGTCATTATTTTTGCTATTAACATAACTTTTAAGGATCATATTTCATTCAAGGCAATTGTTAACACAAAGATTGTAACATGGACTTAACAATTGACATCAATAGAAATTTTGCTTCCCTAGCCTTGTAGGGCATCCTCCTCTTGCTCTGTTTCTCTTTATCATCATATTCTTCTCCCCTTTCACAAAAGGTTGATACTTCAGACCCAACTGCTCCATGTTTTTATAAAGCTATCGTTATATAGTCTTTAGCACTTCCCACTTGCAAGTCCAAAATAGGAGATTGAGAAAAGTCAAACTTACTGCAAAATAAATTACTTACCAAACAGTTTCCTTTTGAAAGAGTATTTTAGCGGATTCTGCTTATATAATTAGTGTTTGGATTTTTTAAAAGTATAAGTTCTT
>NC_029792.2:128128593-128131825 GCF_000816755.2 Arachis ipaensis | reverse complement strand
TATTATTATTATTATTATCTAGAACATCCACTATCTATAGTAATAATTAAATCTACTCGCATCTTATAAGTGGATATTTATCTGAAGTAACAGATTTAGTTCACAAAATTCAGGAATTTTTATCCCAATCTTGATTTGTCACGTTGAGTGGGTGTCCTAAGAAGTAAATAGGGCTGCGGATGACTAGATATGGTACCAAGACTCTAATCATGTTATTTGTTCTGAGCCCTGTGTTAATCTCTAACAAATCATCCGCTCGGATATAAGATAGTGTTTGTTTTATTTTTTTGCATATTTAGACAAAAAAAAAATTCACTTGCACTAAAGATTTCTCAAATGGGCATGGGTGTTGGCCATGGTTCTGAAAACCGAACTAGACCGACCAGTTCAACTAGAATAATTGAAAACCAATTATTTAACTGGTTCGAATAATGTCAAAAACTGTCTAACAAAAAATCAATAAAAAAATCGATTAAATTGACGGTTAACCAATAAATCAAAAAAATCGTCTAATTTTTTAACGATTTTTGGTTTGAAAGTTGAGATGGTAAACGGTTTTTTAACTGCTGGCTAAACTAGTAGAAACCCTCCTCACAAATTGTTAGGATTTGAACCCCCAAACTAAATAATTGAAGGAATCCAACTACATGACAAATTGGATTAGGCCACTTGTTTACCTAAAATTATTAAGAATTTCCACTAATTGCTGACTATGTTGGGCCGGCCTCTTTTTTATTGATAAGTATTAATTTGTGATGTTGCAAGATTTATTTTTCATTATTCATAGCAAGTAGTAGTAATTAATTTCCATATTTGTATTTTTGTTTTTATTTTGTTTTGATTGGCTCTAATTTTACCATTTTGGTCATTGTCATCAAAGTCAAAGAACCAAGTTTAACGTGTGACAATGTTCGTTGGTGGGGCCCACAACAATAACAACAAAAATATAGAATCCAAATTAAAACCCACCTAACTCAGCAACTTCATTCCCATTTCCTCAAATTTTCCATTTTCTTTTCTCTAACTACAAATACTTGGTTCCAAGTTTCATATCCTTCATTGAAGATCAAGATTTTATAAATGGAGGGTCTTGTACCTTTGGTGTTAAGAGCATTAAAGAAGAACAGAAATAGACGCCAATATGAGTGTCTTGATTCTTCATCTCTAAGCTATAACATCACCATGGCTGAGATCTACCATCATCATCATCATGCACAAAGTGATGTAGATCATCATCATCATCGGAGACATAAATCTGTTGAAGATTTTGGAAACGGGGTTGTTGGTTCTTCTTCAATATCATCACCCCCTCCAAT
Source organism: Arachis ipaensis (assembly GCF_000816755.2). NCBI lineage: Eukaryota > Viridiplantae > Streptophyta > Magnoliopsida > Fabales > Fabaceae > Arachis > Arachis ipaensis. The sequence continues at coordinate 128,130,509 of NC_029792.2, read as the reverse complement.
TTCAAAGCAACAACAACTAATGAGGTTTAGAAGTCAGAGAATGTTCTCTTGTATCACTGGTTCCTAATCATAATTATATTCAGGTAGGTTCGAATCTCGCCTTATACAAGTAGCAATTCACTGATCACGGCAAACTCTTAAATGTAACTTCGATTTGCGACAGATTAATCTTCGTGCTATCGGATTGAAAGATATCATAAAAGATAAAAAAAATATCATATTAGTGAATAGATATAATAATAATGATCCTCTAATTAAGTTAATTAGTGGATGGATCATTATTATCCAAGTTCCAAGTAATTTTGCTGTGATTCTTAATTAGAAATTAGTACTTTACTTCCATATACATAAAAACCAATTATTGAAAGGGCTGTGTATTGTTAATTAATGTTTTGGGTTAATTCTTATTTTGAATCAATGCATATATGGTTTCTAAGGCGATTTAATTTGGTTTCTAGTAATTGAGTTTTGGTATTAATTTGATGAAGGTTTTGGTTTTGTGGTTCTTCATTTGTTTGTATGTGAAATATTTGACTTTTTTTCTCCCTTATTTTTGGCTCTGATATAAGCTACTTATTAGCTTGCTGGCATTCACTAGTTTGAAAAATAATTAATCAATTATACTTCAAAATTTTGAAGTTTAGATTGTCTTTTTAAGCAAAGAATCTAACTAATAACACTGAATATAGATCTATGATTATGCTCCACCGACAACCAGTAATTCAGTATTATAGTTGTGAGATATATTATTTTTTTATTTTAATAAAAAAGAGCTCAACATAAGGTAAGGAATAATAACATGAGACCAATATAAATATTAAATAATGAAGAATAATTCTACGATGAAAATATTATAATTCATTTATCTCTGTCAATATATTTTAAAATATATTCTTATTTTTACTCGACTAAATATTATAAATTACGGATAAATGATCAAATTAGTCCTTAAAAAATTAGATTAAATTAACCCTAATTTGAGGAATTTTAATGCCTCAAGTTTTCTTCTCAATTAAGTTTTGATTTGATTTAATTTCATAAACTTATCATATTAATAGTCAATTGAGACTCGTAGGTGTGTATTGGGTGTCACTTAACGTGTCACACTAGAAAAATTTGATACCATAAAAAAAATAACGAAAAGACTAACATAACTAATTTAAAATATTTAAAGGATAAATTAAAATTTTTTGGAGACTAATTTAAAAAATAATTTTTTTTAAAGACCAATTTAACCATTTATTTTATAAATTACAAAAATATATTTATATATATATATCACTTCTTTTAATCTTCCCTTCTCATATAGATTGTCAGCTAATTCTCAAAATGTTCTTTCATTACAACAAGGTACATCCATGTTAGTCTAAATTGTTGGGATCATGCACACCACTCCTATCAATTAAATACACAAACAACAAACAAATATATAGCGATGTCAACATTCTTCTTACAAAGAATACAAATATTATTACTAATTTCAAGAATATTCATCCTAGTGTCTTTCAGAAGCGTCTCAATCCATAACACATTCACTAAAGAGATAATTAAAAATATATTTTTTTTATCAAATTGTCTCACCACCTTATTTTCGCTTTCTTGCTCACCAAACTGATAGACTGTAACAGTCCATGAAACTGACTAAATAAATTCATTTCCCACACAGATGTAGTTCCTCGTCCATTAAAAATTACATACCTAACGTAACTTATTCCAAAATTCACAATCCCTTACCACAATTTTTGTGGGTTGACATCATAATTGAAGAGTGATATTGTGACTTCTGAATTTAATAATGTTACTCATTTCTAATGTGATTTGTCCAAATTATCTTTCACCAACATTATTATTATTATTATTATTATTATTATTATTATTATTATTATTATTATTATAAATAGCTAAATTGATCATGA
>NC_029792.2:128125896-128128568 GCF_000816755.2 Arachis ipaensis | reverse complement strand
ACTGTGATATATATATATATATATATATATTCCTATATAACTACATGTAAATTAAACAACTAATATTAAACTCCATCAAGTTCATCGTTAATAATAATATCCATATATTAATTCTAATTCTTACCTTTTTGTTGGTTCTTCCAATAACAAACGATTGAGAAGAACACACCAAAGAGAGAACTTTCTAGAATTCTAGAAAATTTTTAATAAATACAAGGTGGATTTACATAATAATCAAATTAAAGTCGAGGATATTTTAAAAATATATAGTAAAAGGGGGAGGAAAAAACAACAAAGATGAAAGATAAGGTACAACAAAATTTAAAACGAAGAGTAGTAAGATTACAATGTTCAATAAGTTTGTTAAGTTCCTCATTACATACACCAATTCCCAGACCGCGACAGGTTATCCAATGATTTACGTGTTCCATCCTAAGCTTGAGGGCTGTGAACAAATTCGCCTACTCACTCGACTGGTGAGCTGATTGGTTTCAACCAATAAAATTTAAAAAATATATTTCTTTATCATTGAGGCTGTAAACAAATTCGCCTACTCATTGGTGAGCTGATTGGGTTCAACCAATAAAATTTAAAAAATATATTTCTTTATCATTGGGGAAGAAGGGTTATTTTCCTATCAGTTAATCAGTGTAACATTTTTGTTTCTTTTACAAAAACGAAACCCAGTATATTTGAACAAAAACAACCTCAGTCCTTCATTACACAGTTTAAGGTTATTCATTACATATGCCCGATTTGCTAACCATTACCCAAAATAAAATATACCGCACTTTGTTCGTTACACTACATATACAACCCAGACAGTTTAATTCGGTACTCTAACTCCCCTCACAAGAATATTCAAGGTTGATAGAGGACCATCTTATCTCTGCCAAAATTTCTGCCCTTTGTCTTCAATAATTTCTCAGTATATTAGAAATTCTCCTTATGGAAATCATATTTGGTTGTTGTGTTGTGTGAAAAATCTGAAGCTAGCTGACGAAGCTCCTTTGTTAGTGCTGGTGGACCACAATAGAAAACCCCTACATACATTATTGCAAACACGAAACATTATGCTTTTTGTTATGATGCAGACATATATATTAATTGATGATAAGCATTATTACTCCAACTTTTTGGAAGACAATGATTCATAAACATAAATGTTCTTTAATTAAATGGGCCTCTATGCGATCTTCTAAAAGATACATGGATTATTGCCATCTGTTGAAAAAAGGCATTGTTTTATTGCTTTTATGTTTATGTTAAAAGAAAGAAGGAAAAAAGTTTGGTTGTTAGAATCATATAATATGTGTTTATTGCTAATGTCATCTAATGATCATGCTTATCTCATCTAGAGATCATCTCTATATCTATCAAAAATCTTTTAGACATATTCTTCTTTCTATGCAACTTTATTTAGGAAAGGGTAAATAATTATTTTATCACTCAACAAAATTTTGTTTTGATAAAATGGATTTTAATTTTTATTTTTGATAAAATAAACTTTAAAATATTAGTTCTGTTTGATAAAATAGTCTAAACGTCTAAAATGATGGATTAATAATTAGTCTATTTTGTCAAGCAGGGCTGATATTTAAAAATTTATTTTGTCAAAAACAAAAATCGAAGTCTATTTTGTCTTAAAATTTGTTGAGTGTCAAAATTGTTATTTACTCTTTAGAAAATAAGGAGAAAAATTTTGATTTGTTTAATTTTTTTGATTTTATTTTTCTTTTAACTTTAATTTTTTTTCCCTTTAAAATTTTGGAAAAAGCAAAGAATAAAGAAATATAGATATAAAAACTTCATAAGAAAACTCACCAATGCGAGCATGTGGATGATTTAGTGCAATACGCTTGTAAACACTTCGCCAATTAGGTTTGGCAAAGTGAGACTTAATCCTTGTCCCAGAAACAATGTCAACACCATTCTTAGCATGGTTTAAGGATTGAAGCATTTCAATTAGGGCTGAACGAGCATCACCTTCTTCATAAACACTAGTGCAATAGTTATGTAACTCAATCACTCCTCTACGATCAGCATCAGCAACCTCATTCATTACACCTTTGAACCAATCAAATGAACCTTGTTCCCTTGTCACCCAATAGAAGTAGGCCCTCCTAGTCTTGAAATTTACCAAATTACCCCTCCTTTTTGGTGATTTGTTATCACTTGATGCTACTCCTCCTTCTTCCATGGTGGACCCTAATTCATCCTCTTCCATGGCCTTATAATTGTTCACTATGTCCTTCAATATGCTGATCATAGGGGTGGCCCCAATTCCCAACCCTACCAATAGAACCACTTCATATTGTTTGTAGTCTTGTGCTGGGGCTCCATATGGACCATCAATTAGGACCTTAGGGAAGGTACTGCACCATGATGTGACCAAGTTAATCATCAATAATCTTGATTGTCTTTAGGCAATAGAATTTGATTTTGACAAAGTATCAATTATATATTCTTAACAAAAAAATATCCACATATATATTGATTTCATGTGTTGAAAGTGTTAAATAGTTGAGAAAAGTGACAAATAAATTTATATTTCGAACAAATTAATCACTAAAAAAAAGAAGTACTAATAAAATCTTTTAAAATAATAAACGTAAACAAGTTAATTTAAATTAAGTTCTTTTATTCTAATTATATTTATAGGGACTAATTTA
>NC_029792.2:128119656-128125877 GCF_000816755.2 Arachis ipaensis | reverse complement strand
ATATTTCGAATTTTAAATTTTTACTTTAGAAGATAAAGTGTAATTTTTTATGTTTAAATAATTTTTTTTATATTTTTTTTGTCTTATTTATAAAATAAACAATGAGATGTTACACTTTGTCCTCTAAAGTGAAATCCAAAATTTAAAAAATCTAAATCCATAAAAAATGTCAATCTACTCAACTCAACTATTTCATTTCATCACAACTCACAATCTATAATTAGTTACGTATTGATTGATTCAACTATTTCATGAATACAGTAATTTGATTGGTTTGACTACCTATCACACACAGGCAAGAATTTTCAACTGGAGTCCTTATCAACCTTCCAAGATCCGAATAACAACTAATCACATGTTTTCATTAACAATCATTATTAATATTTATTAGATTTGGTCACTTTGATTATTAAGAATTTAAGGGAATCTCCGCAACAAGTGCTATTTATTTACAACCAAACCAGAAAGGCCAAATATATAATAAGTTCTATTTATGTTGTTTGGTCAACAAACATTAATAAGATCATTTATACTTCTATAGTTTCTTTAAATTTCATAAACCATACCAAGTAGTTTTGGTACGCCATAAACTGCATGCTTGATTATACTTATTTTTTTTTTATATATATAGAGGCTTGGTTATACTTATGTATGTTGTGGTAATGTTTGTCTGACATTAGTGATTTATGATTTTGGTCTCTCTAATATTTTTTGGGTTTCGATACAATTTTTTTTATAAGTAAATGAAACAAGTCCTTGTCTGTACTTCACAAAATTTCACATATATTTGTGATTCAAGTATATATATGTATATCAAAAATGTTATGTCACCGTGTATTTGTGTATAAATATATGTATTGTTTAACTTATTTTTAATATATTTTGTATCTCAACTGTATTTTATACGAATGACTAATTTTTTGTGTACATCATGATTGTGTATATATATATATATATCCCAAATAATTTGTACATGGAATGATAGTAGAAACCAAATTTACTTATTTTCCAAATTTTTAGACCAAAATATAATTAGAAAATATAAGATTAAAAATTTTAGATTGCTAATTTTACAAGAATTTAAAACTTATATAAACCCTTTTTTCCCTTAAATCGTTTTAAAGTCCACTTTTGAGACTGCAAAATTTTATTTTATTTTTTCATTATGGAACTGGCATTTGTTCTTCTAATTTTCCCAATTAAAAAGGTGGCTGACCTTGGACAGCAATCTCCTGGCATGCACTCAGCCCTTAGAAGTCCACTCTTGCCATTGTTGGGTGGCTGGCACACCTGAAAGGACCCAAAGAATTAATCTATTCATTGTTTAATTACAAGAAACCCAGTTCATTTATTTTTTATTTAAAAAGGATACACTAACATTAAATTATGTATGAGGGAGACAAAAAGAGACCACATATGTACACAAGACAATGATAGCACGCGGATTTGAAAATAATAATGATAATTAAATAATAATACTAAAATAAAATTGATGTGATATTGCAATTCTAGAAGCAAATGTAATAATTTATATACTAGTGATATTCTGTTGTTACTATTTTAATGAAACTCTTATGCAAAATAGTATTACCAACAAAAGTTAACTTGAAGGGTAATTCACCTCTGAAAATTTTGTTCTGAGACTTCTGGTCCAATCCCCTAATGTTCTAATGTGAACACTAAGATAGTTATCTTCAGGGGCTGATGTTATAGAAAATGGATGCCTGTAAAAGCATAAACAAATTAACATAATAAGAATTTAGATATTAATACTACTAAAAGTTATATGAAAGAAACTAAGAAGCAAAATTTCTATATAAAAAAAAAAGTTACTTAGGTTTCTCCAAACTATTCATCATACCATTCAAATGGTGATACAGCAGCACAATTAACAAACATGTATTGTCCACTCTTATATCTAAATCCCTGAGGCTTTGACATATGAAGAGCCAACACATTCCCAGGGTATACAGCCACCTTCAAATTAGTCATCAGTGAAAATGTGGTAAGAATTACTATTTTATGTGCTAATATTAGCAAATGTGTTTCTTTCATATAATGAGTAAATGAATTCTATTTGTTTGATTTGATACTCACCTTTAATATTTTTACAGGTTTGATACTAGATCTTAGTGCTCTAGTTAGTCTTTCCAATGAATAAATGGTCATGGGAATTGCCAAGTACATCCAAGTCTACAAAACATATTCATACAACATCAAATTTTGCAGGGTAAAAAAGATAAATAAACAATAACAAATAAAAAAATAAACTATCATTTCTAATAACCAACAAAGATGTAAACTAAAATTGGACAATTCATTAAGTAATTTTGTCAAACTAACTCAATCTTTATTAAATATTGAATTAGTTTAGCTTGTTATAGTTAAAATTGTCGGCATTTGAATCCTTTATGATTAAAAATGATAATTTATTCTAAAAAGGAAAAGGGTAAATTGCGATGGCTTCTCTCTAGTCTTGACATTAGACAATAATACACACAATACTTCTCTGTTTTGATATTTCCAATAGTATATTTTAAATTTTTAATGAATTTCTAGTGCAATTTAAAGTTATATAATACTTAATATTTCTATAGATTGTAAGCTGTGAGCCTGTGATATTAATTTCTTTTATAAACACAACACTAACAAAGTCAATGCAAACATTAAAAAAATAAAGTGTTGTATATAATTTAACTTTAACCTCAGGAAAGTGTCAGTGCAATTTATACAAAGGAAAAGGGATCGAAGTTACTAACCGTTTTCTCGTACCACTCTTTGGTCAAGAAAAGTTTGATTCCATGAACAATCAACGAGGCATAGACAATGACAAAGAGATGATGTGAGTACCAAAATGCATTGAAGCCAGTTAGACTGTTGAGTGGTTTAGGAAGCTTAACCCTGTTTCTCCTGAACCAAGGTGTGGCCAATGTGAATGCTATTGCCATTAGAACAACCATTATAATCCCTGTGACTCCTTCCCATGTTTTCACAAAATGCCAATAACTTTTTGGTTGAGGTCCAAAATACTGTACCATTGGCTTGTACTTTTGAGGGCTTGCACGAAGGAGGCGAGGGAAGTCGCAAGAAAGATGAAAAATTGCATGTATTCCAACACCAATTGCTACTGCCACAGCTATCACCTGCAAGAACAACAACATATATACCCTCACTTTATTTGTACTACTAACTTTATTAAAATGGTGACACATTTATTCAGCAAGGGAATCTTGAGAAACAAATATGTTCCTTGAGAAGCAAATTTGCCACTTCTAAATCATGAAACACTCCCAATATTCTTCATACCCTTTTGACAATTTGACTTGTGAAAACACACAAGTCCCAACAAAGATTTGGGGCAAGTGAAAAATAGTACCTTGTGGAAGTTAAGGTTGTCATCAAAAGGAACCATGATGCCAAGCTTGGTCTTATTCCTCAGCCAAGTAATAGTGTTCCGGCAAACTGGTAACAAGATAATAGCCATGTTCAATTTAAGTGTCTCAGCTGCACCTTTGGCCATGCATACACAATACCCCATAACATGATATACATCTTTTCTCCTTCTATAGTGTATGAATTTGTAGGCAAATAAACCTAACATCACACAAATCCACAGTGCCATAACCCAAGTTCTTTGCCAGTTGTCCTGTATGAAGTACTTGGTATTTGTATAGCACCTCCTAATAGCACTGTCTTCATATGTAGGCTTCAGTTTCAAGCTTAGCATTTGGCTTAGGTACTTGCTATCACCTCTTGTAGAATGACTTGGCCCATGCAATAAGAGCATCTCTAGGCTATCCAGCTGATGAAGTAATCACCAATTGGCCAAATAAATGAGATTAACATGAGTAATATGGGGTTTTTGTTTTTCTTTTCAAATAAATTTCTAGTCACTTCTAGAGTTAGCTACTTATGATTTTGGTCTTTGTAAAATTTTTCTTATGGATTTGATCTAATTTCCTAAATACAAGTGAAATCAGTCCCTCTCATCATCTTACATATAAATCAACTTCATACTTATGATTTGAAATATAAGTACTTATCTGTATGTAAAACTGTAATAGTGACGAATTTTACTTAATTTTGATAAGTTTTATACCAAAACGATATGAAATAGGATGATGTAAATACCATGATAAATCCTGTCTCTTCAGGGTCTAGTTCTTCCATGATCAAAGCTGCATATTCTTCAGCCTGCTGCTGTATGTTTGAGAGTTTGTTTGTTGTGGCACTAAGGCCGATGATCTGAAAACAGAATTGATCATTTGTGATCACGGAAACTCCTATTCTCATGGGAACCAAATGCAAAGCTAGGAAAGGAAAAAAGGTTGCTGATAAAAACTACTTCACTATCCTCATTCTAATTTTTCTGTTGATGAATTTAAAAAGAAAATTCATATAAACCTCTTTAATTTCTTCCTCGGTGATTCTTCCATCTGCATCTTTATCAACCCTGCATTATTCCAAATCAAGGTTAACATACTTAATGGTGGGAATTAAAGAAAATACCAACCAATTTATTTTCCTACTTCTAAAATTAAGTAAAGAGGTAATGAATTAGTTACATGTCAAAGAAGGTTCTGAGCCTGGAATCAAAACTCTGGTCAGAAATCTGGTCCCAAAAGTCCTTCAATTGAGCCTTGTTAATTGAATCCCCATGAATATCTCTCCTCCTAGCCAAAGAATCAAAAAGCACACCAGCAAATGCCTCCGATTCCTTGCTCATCCCTACATACAAACAATTCAACAAATCCAAACCATAGTTATCCAAACACATCCTAAAAGAAAACTACTCAGAACAAGTTCTTATTTCACTCACTCACACACACAAACAATTTCACAAACACTTGGAAAGCAACAACAAAAAAATAGTGCAGATTTGTTATGAACTCTTCAATTTCAATTATTACCTATGCATTTTCCAAAGAGAGACCGATGAAGCCATCCATCAGTTGAAGCAGTAAGAACATCAAACTGCTTCTCAACTTCATGCCACCCTGCACCACCACCACCGCCACCGCCACCACCACCACCACCGCCACCCTTAGCGATGAACTTAAGTCCCTTGAGAGCACTCGAAGCCGCGGACTTAGTCCTATCGTAGTGTCCTCTTCTTGCAGCAGCAGCAGCAGCAGCATCAGAAGAAGAAGAAGGTGCTGTTTGTTTCGAAGAAATCGAAGCGAGTCGTTTGAGTTCTTGAGAAACCTGCTTCATTTTAATGGAAGCGGTTCTAACAACAGTAGCACCAAAGGATCTCTTCTTCTCCATTCCTTTACCGAGAAGAACAAGCTTCTCGTCTTCGTTAAGGTCGTTACCTGAAACGTCTTTGACGCTGTGAAGCGCAACGGAACCGCCATGAATGTCCATTGTGACTTCAACGTAGTCTTGTCCTCCTCCATCATCATGATCCACTTGTTGCTTACAAGAAGAAGAAGAAGAAGTTGAAGTGATGACGTCATCATTTCCATGAACAAGAAGAGCTTCATTATTATTATTATTATTCAACTTGGAACTTCTTCTTGCCAGTCTTTTGCTTAGAGGGCCAGAATGAGGAACTCTATCACCGGCGACGAGTTCGATGTCGGAATTATCACGACGGTGGTGGTGACGGTTATAAAAATCTTCATCAGATTTTTCCATGTTATTAGTGACGGATATTCTGATGCAAAAGTTGTTGACTCAAGTCACAACTGCGTGAAGAAGAAGAAGGAGATATCTTTAGCTTGTTAATTTATGTATGGAGAAAGATTTAAAGAAAGAAAGAAAGACATTGTTAGAGAGATACGATTATTTTATTCAAGTTTATCGAGTTATCGTGATTGTTGGAGAATGGAGATTATTGTCTTTTCCATTTTGAGATGTAATGGAGTTGGAGTGGGTGCTGTGCTTCACTGCTGCTTTCTACGCGTAGTTTGCAACATAATAATATTTTTTTCTGATTTGTGACGTGGCGACGTTCCAAATGTCAATTTTGGTGCAAAGGATTTTAGATGGCAGGACACTGACATCTAATTTTTTATTGAAAAAGTATAGCGGCAGCAATTTTATTAAATTTTGACCGGTATATAATCAGTAAAGAAAAATAAGTTATTGGATAAAATTTCACACCAATCTTACACCATTAAAACTATCATTGATGATTATTTGATAATTACAAATCACAAAAATTACTATCTCTAGCATTTCTCTTTTTTATTTAGTGTAATTAAATATTTTTTTAA
>NC_029792.2:128117805-128119636 GCF_000816755.2 Arachis ipaensis | reverse complement strand
TTTAATTGTTTTAATTGTATGTTTTTATTATTTTTAATAGATTTTTGATATTTTTACTTTTTAAATAATGTCATTAATTTTAAAATATAAATATTAATAAAAAATACTTCTATTTATATTTAAATGAAATATAGAAAAATCAGTCAACGAGTTATAGCTCAAATGGCATAATTTCTCTATACTCACTAAGAGGTTGCAGGTTTGAGTCTCCCTATTTTCGGTAAAAAAAATATGAAAAAATCAACTAATAAGAATAAAAAATGTAATTTATATTTTAATTCAATTTCTATAAAAATTATATTTTTACAAAGTTAAAAATTTAAAACAAATCAATTAACAGTTTTTAAAATTCATTGAAATCTATCTTTCAATTCATTAATGTTTAAAAACTCTTATCGATACTTTTATTTTAAAAAAGTTAATACAAAACATAGGCTTAGCATGAATAAATCTAAAACATACGGTTTTATAGCTCTCCATTAATGGTGCACAATCTTTTATAGTACTAATATTTTTTTAATATTTTTAATATTATAAAGAAAAAGAGGCATGCTACACATACAAGCCTTTTTGACTTACAAGTTATACAAGTTGTTCTAAGTCAAAAAAAAAAATACACGCCCCTTCAACAACACGTTCACTCTTCGTCTTCTTCCTCAATCAAAACGCAAACCATCAAGAAAAAAACACGCCCCTTCTACAACACGTTCACTCTTCCTCTTCTTCCTCAATCAAAACACAAACCATCAAGATTCAATGGACATTCAAAACAAACTACTACGATTCTCCAGAAACGTTCCAACTCCTCGCAAAGAGTAGAAGAAATCAAGAAGAAAAGATACAAATCTCCATAAAAAATCACCAGAAAAAAGGAAGAAACGTTATTCTTTTAGGTTTTTCTTCTAGATTGTCTCTGCCATGTGCATCATCCTTAACCAGCAAAACATTAAAAGATTTCAAGAAGAAATATACTGTCTTTTCCTGTTTTTGGTGTATTTTTTAAATTCTTTAGGTGTATTTATTTAATTCTTTGGGTGTATTTCTGTAACCGTTTGGGTGTATTTCTGTAATCCTTTCTATAACTGTTTGGGTGTATTTCTATAACCGTTTGGGTGTATTTCTGTAATCGTTTAGGTGTATTTCTAAAGTTCCATTATCTTCAAAACGATTTCAAAACTTGATTTCAGAAACCATGAAAATCGAAAAAAACGAAGTAAAGAGAGAACGCATGAAGGAGATCCAACAAATTTAGCAAGAAACTCGAAAAAGAAACGAAATCTTTTGAAAAATGGAAGTTATATATTTGTGTATTGATTGATTTGAATTGATTTAAAATTCTGTTAGAAAGACACGTAACAAGCAGCGCGTTTAATGAGTGAGTTTCGTTCAGACTTGTAAAGCTTGTAAATGTAAAACACTTGTATGTAAAGATTAATCCAAATAAAAATTGTATCACCCTTACATGTAAGTATAACCAATTCTTTTTAATCAATCAGACAAAAGAAAAAAAACTCTTTTTAATTAAAGATAATATGATTTTTCATATATTTAACAACAAACGAAAATTGTTATGTAGTCCGCGAATTATGTCTTCTACCTTGGGTAGGTGATGTTATTATGCCCTTAATAAATTTGTATTTTGGTTAAATATATATAAAAACAAGTTACTAACTGTTTCATAAACACCTAATAATTTGTCGTATAAGTAAGTACATCCTAAGCTGTACATATACAAAAATGATTTGATCACTGTTATAGGTCCTTAAATTTATTATTTTTAGCTAAAATTTATACGAAGATAATTTTGTGTAAATTATTATTATAAAAAAAT
>NC_029792.2:128115412-128117798 GCF_000816755.2 Arachis ipaensis | reverse complement strand
AGAAAAGGAGAGAAAATAAAAGTAAATATTTCATTAATACAAAAATAATTTCTTTAAAAAAATTTAATATTATTCATTTTCTTTAATTTTTAGAGAATTATCAATATCAAATACTGATTAATTCAATTCAACTGAATTAATTCTTGAATTGGATTATTTGGATACAAATTTTTTAGATTAATCTTTTTTTTTTAATTTATTACAAATTTTATATCTATCAAAAATAAATTTTTTAAATAATTTATCAATATAAAACGTAATTTACTCTATAAATTGATTTTTAAGATTGAATTAGACTCATACCATTTCAATTCTAATATAATTATTATCAAAAGTTCAGCCGAAGAGGATATAATTTTGACCAAGGGTCAAAACTTGACACCTGTAGTCTATGTATCATGTAACACAAGTTGATCATCATTACGAATTTAACTAACTTGATTATTAGATTTAATTTATATATGGATCCAAAATATTTTCAAATATTAGGAATATTATCTCCCCCTAATCATATAGCAAATCAGTTTCTAGAGTTAATATTTAAAATAATTTTCAAAATTCTATCAACTCAATTTGATTCTCCAATTTTTAATTGACTTAATTTATATTTTAAAATTTTAAGATGTAGCTCAAATTGACCCTTTACCAACACCCTCCCTCTCCCTCAACAAACAACAACATTTACAGCCTACTAACATCCACACATTTCTACCCCCAATATTATATATGAAGAATCTTTCTAATAATTGATCTTTTTCTTTCTTATCATCATTATCACTATCTTTTCTCTACTAATGTCTTCCCTTTCCAACAAACAACATTAACAATCACTAACATTAACAAATTGAAGAAAAATAAAAAAAGAAAAAAAAACACAACACTACACTTTAAATTCTTTTTAATAAGAACATAAAGATGGTACAATAGGTAAGGGTGTTTTAAATTTGAAACAATGGATAGTGTGACTATGTGATTGATGGTAATATTGGGAATGTATTGCTCAACGTGTTTGTTAAATGTGGTTACATAAAAATGGAGTTCAAAATTTTTAATATGATTGTGCATAAGGACGTTATTTCTTGAGGTGCCGTTATTTGCGACATCACGATGAATGGTCATGGTAAGCAAGTATTGTAACTTTTTTCACAAATGGTAGTTCATGGTGTTGCCCCTAACGATGTCACATTCATTGGTTTGCTATCTACTTGCAGTCATGAAGGAATGGTAAGTGTAGGTGTTATGCTCTTCAAAACTATGGCGGTAAAAATGTGTGGGTGTTGGTGAGTTGTGAATGTTGTTGTTTGTTGGGGGAGAGAGAGTGTTGGTAGAGGGGAGGTGGTGATTGTGATGATAAGAGAAAGAAGGAAAGGCATGTGGTGAAGTTTGGGTGCCACATTATCACTTTGGTGATGGAGTTGGACGAAAAGGTCAATTTAAGCCACGCCTTAAAATTTTAGAGTATAAATTGGATCAATTAAAAATTAGAAGGACAAATTAAGTTAGTGGTCAAATTTGAAAGTTATTTTGAGTATTAACTCCGGTTTCTACTAAATATATATTTAGGTACTAAGATACAAACATAAAGACACAAAATTATATTTAATAGGTGAAATATAAATAAAAATATTGTATTCTTGAAAACTAAATTAATGTATTTTATATTCTTTTTTTGATAAAAATAACATAAAAATTAGGAACATATACAATTTATTATATTTATTTTTTTTATTATCACTATCAAATTTTTATAATTGTATTATTATTTTTTATTCTAAAGGTTGTGTAAAAAAAATTGAAATAAATTAATTTTTTATTTTTTATTTTATTTTATATTCAGTTTATTACCAAATTTTTATATTTTATTTTTAATATTTTATTTTATCTTATTTTTAAAAACAAATGCAGACCTATGTACTGCAGAAAACTCCAAATATTATTGTCAATTATTTATCGTTAGCATGTAAGTGTCCAATGTGCTGTATACCTAAATATATATCGAAAAATCAAACACCTAAATGGGAGGAAGGCACATATCATGTGTGACACAATTGTGGATTGAGTTTTGGCACTTTTGATTCAATTATTTTAGCTATTTTGGATCCATGTGCCTCTTTAGAAAGATATTGAGTCCCTCTAACAAAAAAGTTTTATAAAATAATGGTATCTTTTGCCAATATAACTTCTTTATTATTTTATTATTAGAATCCCGAAACATTTTTGCTTTATTTAAGGAAACCAAATAAGCATCTTATAACTTATAAAAGTTTGCCCTACAAAAAAAGGGATAAAAGACAATATGTTAATTTGGATTGGTTTTTTTAGTAATTTTTTTTATATAAAGTATTTTTATTCAATTTAAAATTTATTTAAATACATTTAAAAAAAA
>NC_029792.2:128114559-128115212 GCF_000816755.2 Arachis ipaensis | reverse complement strand
GCTCTGTCCAAAAAGAACGAAGTTGGATAAGTATTTCCAAATCATTGCTTTCAGAGTATCACAATTAATGAGTAAAAGTTTAAATTATATTTTTACCATCTTAAATATATTAAACATTTTGGAAACTTTTTTCTTTTGTAATTGCACTACAACAAACATTTTTAATGAAAAATTTTTAATGTACTTAATACGCCTTTAAGAGTGCTGTTTTTATTTTAATATATCTAGCTCTTACAAGAAACGTGCTAAATTTATAAAATGTTACTTACATTACATGTGTGAACTTGACTGAATTTATATAATCAGTTAGAGATCGAGGATCATAATTAATAAATAAAGTTCTCATAATGCTTTATTATAAAATAATTTTGCACTATAAAATAAGGCCAATAGGCTTCTCCACATACCTTTTTTTGTAAAGGCAAACATGGAATGCTACTTTTTTTTAATTGTTATCTGTCACTTGTATTAAATTTGGTGATGGTTATGGAGTTTAAAATAGTTGTCTAATTTATTAAAAAAAATAAAATAAAAATTTAATTTTAAAATATACAAATAAATAATTTTTAAATATTTAAAATTTACAACAAAAAATAAATTAAATAAATAAAAATTAAACACTAAATTATAGTTATCATAAAATTCACCATTAA
>NC_029792.2:128111902-128114497 GCF_000816755.2 Arachis ipaensis | reverse complement strand
TCCTCACTATAAATAAATTAATTAGTACTTTTTTATTTTTTTTTTCCTTTCCAGTGTTTAAAATAAGCATTTAAAGAAGTAGTTGTGCACCAGGGATGGTAAGAAAACTTTACCAAAAAAGCAACGAACAAACTACAAAGGAGGAGGAGAAGCAGAAATTAACAAATATATATCCTTGATTAGATAATATAGGAATTAACTAATATATATCTCAAGTAGATTTAAACTCTTTTTTATCTTTTTTGGGGTCCTTAATAATGAGCATAAAAATATTAGGTAAGTTTCAATTATTTGGTTCAATTCTATGAAGTACGGACACTTCGTTGAGTTGTCGTGTCCGCGTGTCGGATACATTTTGGACACGACACTCACTGACACTCGTTTGACACGCGTGTCTGCTGTGTTCGACCGTGTCTTAATAAAAAATAAAAATTTTTTCTCCAGACACACCTGGACACACATGGACACACCTAAATACTATCACGTATCAGCGTGTCCTGTCTTATTCTTAACATATATTTTTAAAATAAATTTAGATATAGTATATATTATTATTTATTAAAAATAAAAAATATTTTAAATACTTGATATAATTAAAATAAGACATTAAAAATAATTAAAAATTTTAATTTATATTTTAATATCAATAAATATCAAAATATCATTACGATTTATCTAAAAAATACTTTATATTTTATATGTATACGTGTTTCCGTGTCATATAAAATTTTAAAATTCGCGTGTCGGCATATCCCGAATCGTCTCGTATCTCGTGTCCGTGTCAATGTCTATGCATCTTACATATATATTAACTTGGTTTCCTTAATTATTACTAGCTAGAAAAGATTATGAACCTAGCTACTAGCGAGCTAGTCTTCTTAATTATTACTTTAAGTGCATTCAGATGTAATTATTGTGACGGAATAATTTCTAATGATGTGTAATTTATTTTTTATGAGAATGTCAAAAGAAATAAATTATAGATTATTGGACATTTATCTCTCTTGTTTTAGAGTTGAATTTTGTATGAAATATAAGAAAAATATAAGACAACAACAAACAACAGCAACAAAATCTTGTCATATTAGGTGGGATCAACTTCATGAATTAAATAACGCTATTAAATTTTATTGGTGAATTCTACCAAACCCTCTCTAAAATAACATGTAAGTTACCCTTCATGATGTGTCACATTTTAATTGGTCATTACTTAACTATAGTTGGATTATTTTGTAATTTATTATTTGAAATGGGTAATTGTATAATTTCTTAAAATATTAAAATTCTACCCCA
The DNA here is from genome assembly GCF_000816755.2 of Arachis ipaensis. Taxonomy (NCBI): domain Eukaryota; kingdom Viridiplantae; phylum Streptophyta; class Magnoliopsida; order Fabales; family Fabaceae; genus Arachis; species Arachis ipaensis. The sequence continues at coordinate 128,113,204 of NC_029792.2, read as the reverse complement.
TTAATTGAAGCACGTTCTCACGCAATCTCTTTATACAGTGCATCATTTCTTAACGAGTCGTTGAATTTCCATGGCTTGTAACTTCTTCGTTCTTCTCAGTATAGTCAGCACCGACTTCCAGTATAGTCAGCACCGACTTCATTGCTATCTCATGTCCTCTCACTCAATCTCTTTTTTTTTTTTTACCATGGACCATGGAATTCAACGACTCGTTAAGGAATGATGCACTGTAGAAAGAGATTGCGTGAGAACGTGCTTCAATTAATGGGGTAGAATTTTAATATTTTAAGAAATTATACAATTACCCATTTCAAATAATAAATTACAAAATAACCCAACTATAGTTAAGTAATGACCAATTAAAATGTGACACATCATGAAGGGTAACTTACATGTTATTTTAGAGGGGGTTAGGTAGAATTCACCAATTTTATTATGTATCATGTCTACAGAGAGACTATTTATATATAGATCTCGTTTAACCACCTCGTGAATGGTCTTCTTAGGTCTTTCTCTATCTTTCACCTCTTGTCCATCTTCCATCTCATCCACGACTAGGTGCTCTGTCGATTTTCTTCTCACATGTCTAAACCACCTGAGACGCGATTCTACCATCTTTTTCACGATAGGTGCTATCTCAACACTCTCTCTTATATCTTCATTCTTTATTCTATCCAATCGCGTATGACCACTTATCCATTTTAACATCTTCATTTCTCTCACACTTAGCTTATGTTTGTGCTCTCTTTAACCGCCCAACACTCTGTACCATAAAATATAGTGAGACTAATAGTAGTGCAATATAATTTACCTTTAAAAAAAATATAAGACATGGTTGATTTTTTTGTTATGTTTAATTTTAAAATGATACAAAAAATAAAATAAAAAGCAAATAAAAACAAAATCAAAACAACAATAATAGTTGTATTATTTTAATTATTTTGGCATTTCTTTTACAAAATTCTATAATAATAACAATAATGCAGATCAAATATGTGCTAATTTTTTATTGTTGTTTACATGTATAAAAGGAGATTCGAATTTTTGATACTTATTTAAGCAGACAAAAGAGTTGGCCGTTCAAGCCACCAAGATTGGTTAAATACGCGCTAAACTGTTATGCACAATTTGTGTAGCTGATCAATAATGAAACTTTATGTGGGAAAAACAATTAAATAAAGAAGACTTGAAAAGTTGCTCCATTAACATTGAAGCGTGACAGTGGTAGGGTTATCAACTACACTATAACTACCCAATCTTGCATTTCTTTATCCTTCTCAATGGGAAATAAAGAAAGTGCAA
>NC_029792.2:128111285-128111809 GCF_000816755.2 Arachis ipaensis | reverse complement strand
ATTTGACGATTTCATTCAAATATGATTTTTAATCGTATATATTTAAGTGAAATAAAGAAAAAAAATATGACAGAAAATTTTATATAATGAAAATTATATTTGATCGTTCTTGTCAAGTAAAAAAATAATAATAATTGTGAAGAATACATCTTTTTTATAATTGCCCTCAATTTATTTTTTATTTGAGCAATATCTTAAATTAATTTCCAAATTCCAATAAAATTTCATGAAATATATATTTAATCTTTAACAATTTTAATTATCAAATTAGTTTTTTATTTTTCATTTTGCTAAACATAAAATCAATCATCAGATTAGATTCTTTTATTAGAGGCTAATAAGTTTAATCAGAATAGATATTAACTATTTTTCAGTTTCAATTAGTAGTGTGCTAGTTACTTGTTAATTACTACCTTATATAAGGATGTTTATTATTGTAATTTAAAATATGTTTTCTACTATCAGTAAATTCCATTTTTACTTTCTTCCAACTTTATAAGTTTAGAACCGTAGCAATCCACTAT
>NC_029792.2:128110675-128111031 GCF_000816755.2 Arachis ipaensis | reverse complement strand
GAACTCAACGAACTCAACTTTTCTTCATTTTTTTCTTTTTCTTTTTTCACCTTTCAAACACATCTCTAGCAACCTATCATTTTCTTTTCCTCAATTTCTTTTTGTTGTGTCTGACCCTAATTTCACGAGTTAAGATTTGAAAAAACATAAAAAAATTCAAAAATGTAGGCAAACTCTATTAGCCTCTAACAAAATAAAAATCTAAAAACTTTTGGTTATTAAAATTTGTTGGGATTACTTTTTCTAAAAATAAAAAATAAAAAATGAATTACAGCTAGTGATATATATGAGCACATCAAGTCATTTTACATGGTTTTTTAATTTATAAGAAATATTAGTATAATAATTCATAAACA
>NC_029792.2:128103834-128110433 GCF_000816755.2 Arachis ipaensis | reverse complement strand
CATTCAACATCCAGAACCACACAATCAAAAATCAAACCCAATAATAGCACTTAGTCAACATGTTCTTCCACAAACTTGGGCGAGGGTAGAAAATTAAAGAAGCCTATTGACATTCTGACATAGGGGGTCCTTTATTTCTCGCTAAATTAATTAAAAAAAAAAGGTATTAAAAATGAGAATTTGATGCGTGAGATTTTCATTTGGTTTTTGAACTCTTAAGAATATTCATATGGATGCTATATAAATAAACTGCAACTTGGACTCATGCACATGCCTAATAGTTGGTGTTATGATGTAACAATGCACAATTTTTCAACTTGGTAATGCTAGGTAAAATAAAAAAAATAGTCAAAATTTGTCTTATTTAATATTTATTAATAATTATAATAATTAATAAATAAGATAAATTATGACTGTTTTCGACTAATTTTTTTGTTATCAAATATTTCTGTTTTCAGCTCAGCCAAAAGTTCAATAGAAAAATAAATAAATTTAAATTGGTCGAGTAATCAGTTCACTCATGTGTTTAAGTAAATATTGAGAGTTCGAATATCATTTTGTTCATACAGTAACTCATTAACTAGCTGTAGACTGTAAAAACCTACTTGCCTATACAAAACGAAAATGGATGGATATTCTCCTTTCACCCAAAATAAATAAATAATATAAATTCTATAGTAGTGTTTTTTAAAATCTACTCGCCTAATTCTTAAACAATACACAGTAAGGTTGTCAATATATATATATATATTTAACAATTTTAATATCAAAACACATAATAAATTAACATAATATTACAATTATAACAAGTACTTTAGAACATACATTCAAATCCTTCACAGGTATGCATCTAGTTCAACATAAAACACACAATCACACAATCAAAGCTTCATATAACACAGCTGAAAAAAAAAAGGAAACAACAAAGCAACAATTAAATGTTCTAATAAAATAAAAGTCTAAAACTAAAATCCTCCAATATCTTCATCTTCCATGACATCAAGTCATCAACATCATCATCTTTACCATCTTCATCAGAAACATCATTTCTTTTAACATTTTCAAACATTTTGTATTTTTGTCCCCGAATCAACAAATCAACAAACCAAATAACTAATTTAACAAAGTTATCCACTTATCTTTATCTATATCTGAATAATAATTAGAAATTATTTCAGAGTTATCAACTAAAATACAGAATTTCAGATTCAGTTGCAAAGTTATCCACTAAAGTACTAAATAGTTGCAAAGTTATCTATTAAACAGTTGCAAAATTAGTTATTACAGAGTTATCCACTAAACAATTACAAGGTTATCCACTATCAAAGTTGATAAATAATAAATTCAGATTTCAGATTTTAATTGCAAAATTATCCGCTATCAAAATTGATAAATTCATAACTAACACTAACAAATAACAACTACAAATTATAAGAAACAGCAATTAAGGAACAAACTAAATTAACACCAACATTTTAGAGTTAATAACATCCTTGGCTTCATGAACAGCAGTACCAAGAAACTATAAAGAGAGAAAGGGATTGAAAGTTAAAGTGAAAAATGCAAAAGAACCATTAAATTTCATTAAATACACAATCCAATCCATCCATAAACCGTAAAACCAATTTATTCATTATTCATGAACAATCAACACCAACTGTCCAACTAAGGTGGATGTGAGCATTTGAAATAAACCAAATTTTGCTAAGTTTAGTACCAGTCTTTCAGATATTCAGATTCATTAACAAGTAACAATTAACTAACACTAACAACTAACAAATAACAACTACAAATTACAAGAAGCAGCAATTAAGAATAGATTAAACTAATACTAACATTTCAGAGTTTTAGTCTTTTAGATATTCAGATTCATTAACAAGTAACAACTAACTACTAACGCTAACAACTAACAAGAAACAACTAAAACTTACAAGCAGCAACAATTAAGAATAGACTAAACTAACACTAGCAAGTAACAACTACAAAATGCAGCAATTCAGTAACTAATTCTGTTTTTAACCATACCTTAATCTGAATGGATGAATGGAGTCAGACAAGCGACGGGCTGTGCTGAGAAACCAGGCATTGTTGTGCTGTGCAGGCAGACAAACGACGGCAGCATCGCGGATGGCAGAGGACACGACAAACGACGATAGCGTGGCGGATGGAAGAGGCTCCATGAGTCCACATGCTTTGATGCAGAACAGAGCTAACGGAGGGCACAGAACAGAATGAGAGAGTGAGAGTGAGAGAATGGTGGAGAGGGAGACAGTGACGAGTTGCTTGGGGAACGGGGAACGTCGAACAGCGGCGAGGGATGGACGGCGGTGAGGGACGGGCTTGGAGCTTGGAGAAGAGAGTGAGGGCTTGGAGGAGAGAGTGAGAGTGAGTTAGCGCCGTTAGGGGATTAGGGTTATGTTGCTGAGTTGCTCCCTTTTTTTTTTTGGCCCAAAACGACGTCGTTTTTGGCGAAAATGGGCACCCAAATCAAACTCGCTGACTCGCCCTCAAACTCGCGAGTTTGACCGAGTCAACCCAGAAACGAGTTTGTATTCGAGTTAACTCGATTCCACTACCTAAACTCGTAAACTCGTACGAGTTTACGAGTTAACTCGCAAGTTTGACAACAATGATAGACAGTAAGTACACTTTGATGTTCTTGACAGTTTATACAGTCACACTATTCTATCAAGAAAAGTTTATGATATAATTTTAAATATATATGACATGATGCCATTATTTAATTTGACAATTATTTTAAGATTTACATGATATGACATTTAATATTCATGCATTTTATGAAAAAAATGATATTAATTATCTTCGTAAATGAGTGAAGGTAATATGGCTGTGTTGAATTTAACACTAAAAAAAGTCAGTTTTTTGTCACGTTTTTAAAGTATGTCGAAATATACGAAAAAACGTGGTGATAGCTTTTTATCACACTTTTTGAGCTATCGAGACGCTTTTAAAAAGGTCACATCCGCAAATGTGCCAGTTACTCTATCATCACGCTTTTGTCGATCTATTGACATACTTTTTTGTCTGCCACATTTAAAAACGTGGCCATATGTATGACTTTATAGTCACGCTTTAAAAGTGTACCAAAAAGTGGACACACAACCATGCTTTTGAAGCGTGCACAGAGGATTGGTTTTGGCCACGCTTTGAAAGCGTGCCGATAAGAAAAGATATGACTACACTTTTTAAGCGTGCCAATAAAATAATATATGACTACTTTTAGTAAGCGTGGTTGTTGATGACAACAAAAAAATATAGCTACGCTTAAAAAGTGTGCCAATAGACTAATTTCAAGTTAATTATTGTTACTAATTACTGCAACAAGAGAAATGAAGATGCCATGATATATTGCTTAACATAAATAATGAAATAAGAAACATTCAATGTTTGGAACTCAATTTCTAGAAGCATTATCGGGGGGAAAAGGTACTAGTTTGTTTTAAAACTTTGTACATATTAATCATTTTTTTACTATAAATAGTGGAAAAAAAATTGCCTTCACATGTAAAAATAATATAAATTAAATGACCAATCTCAGCTAATAAAGACAAATTGTTCTTAAAGGAAGGACTCTCCAAAAATGAAACTAAAATGGGATAAAAGAATGCTGGATCATCTTTCATTCTTAAGCCTCTTCTTCTTCTAAACCAGTAGTAAAAGGAAAACTTTAAATTTAACTTGATCTTGTTATTTGCAACAGAGGGTTGCGAGAGAGGGCTCAGAGAAAGAGCTGGGTGCGATGGTTCTCAGTAGTGATAAAAGGTTTTCAGCAGTGATAAAGATGAAGGATTCAGAGAGAGGAATGAGTGCGAGGATTCTCATTAGCAGTGATGAATTGGTTCTCAACAGTGATGAAAATGAAGGGTTGGAAGAGAGGACTGGATCTTTGATGGCTTGAGTAGTGAAAAGGGTTCTCACTTAGCTTCTTTAAGGTTATAGTGTTTACCTTAGAAAAAATTAAAGTGTTTGAAAAAAAAATTAGTGAAAAATTAATTTTTTTTTTGTAGGAACTCTATCACTACAATTTTTTAGGGTGTCCAAATAATTAGAGGATATGTGCACGCTTTAAAAATGTGATTGTAGGAAGACAAACTAGCCACGCTTCAAAAGCGTGTCTGTTTTTCTCTATTGCCATGCTTTTGAAGCGTGACAAAAAAAGCATAGCCAAATTACTACTCAGTCACCATCCTCATAAAAGCGTCCTTGTTTTTCTCTATGGCCATATTTTTGAAGCGTGGCAAAAAAACAAAAAAGAATAGCTAAATCACTAATAAGTCACCACTCTCATAAAGCGTGGCTATTAACTACTTTTGGCCATGCTTTTAAAGCGTCACAAGAAAAAAGTGTGCCGACAGACTTTTTTTCTTATAGTGCAAGCCTGTTTTGTTTTGTTATTTGTGATAAACCATAACAGGATAAATTACAAAAATGATTTCTTGTTTATTTTTTATTTAAAATTATATGATTTGAAATATAGCGCTTATTCACGTTTTTTTTTACTTTAGCTTGTTTGGGTGATCTTCTAAGAAAAGATCTTTTTTTGAGTTATGTTTTTTAAAAAGATCTTATGAAAAAGTAAAAGTAATTTTATATTTGAGTATCTCATGCAAAAAGATCTGTTTATCTATCAATTATATTTGGGTATAACAATATAAAAGTACTTTTTTGTTTATTTATTACATGAAAAACATCTTTTTTTAAGAGAAAAAATCTTTTAAAAAAAGATGTAAATTACAGCTTCTCAAAAAAGATGTTTTTTTTAGTGCTTTTATTTTTACTACTAAAAATTTACCAAACATGCTAAAAAATAAAAAAAGATATTTTTTCATTAAAAAAATATATTTTTTATTAAAATAATGACGCCCAAACAAACATGATGCCTAAGCAATTTCTCGCATTCTAATAAAAAACCATGGATAAAATCTTTTCCGTAAAAAATTACTTCTCTTCATCCTTGTATGTAATAATAATAAATGCCTATTCAACATCTTTTCAATTTATAGGACTATTTATTTTAAGTTTAAGGACAGTTATATTTATTTATGAAATTGTACATACAGAACAGAAGAGCGAAACAAAATATCACCAAATGACCAGTATTTAACTGATGATGTGCATATGATGCCAAATGCTACATACTCCAAACAAATTCTACAAGTGAAAATTGTGTTTATGGTTTCTTTCATGCAAACTTTGTTAATTGCTTTCTTCCTTTTGGAGTCCTTGACCTCCTTTTGTTCAAAAAACAAAAAGATTCTTTTGAGTAAATTTAAGAGATTCAACGTCATTTTTTAATTTGGCATATTTAATTTTGATCTTTAATTCTGTTAGTTTCTATTATTTTATCATTTCAAGTTTTATTTTTTGATCCTTAGTTCTGTTAGTTTCTATTATTTTACTAAATTTATGATTAGGTCTCTATATTTTTTTAAAAATATCAGAGAACTATTAGAATTTATTATTTTAGACTATCACTTAATTAATCATTAATTCAATTCTTTTAATCTAGTTCTTTTAGTCTAATTATCTAATAATATACTTTATCACATATTTTTAAATATTGATGTCTAACTAATAATAAAAAAAATAAATTTTGATGATTTTTTAGTATTCTTCATTTTTTTTAATTAAATTTTTATACTATTTCTAATTCTGTAATTGGGTCTTTTTCATATCAATATATTAATCTCGCTAAAACTAAATTTGATCTCTTAAGATGAAAAGATTTTATTATGAGCCTAGACCTAAAACCTCATTTCATCCTTAATACCCTTAAGTTAGTTAGAATGTATAGATTATAATTAGTTTTTTTTTAAGAGGAAAAAAAAATAAACACAGACTCTCATATAAAATCATTAATAGAAATTTTTTTTTTTTTTTTATAAATCAAAGTTTCANTTTGGTTTATGATAGCGGTCTGAATGGGCATTCATGCATTAAGATTTGGGCAGAATTTCGAAACACGTACGTGCCCATATCTGATCTTGAGAACAACCCTTGTGAGGATTGAAGTGGATAATTGGCCACCTTGCAAAGTTGCAATGTTTTATGACCAAATTTTTTTTGTATCTTTATTCAGTTTATTGATTAATTTTTACAGAAATTATAATTTGATGGTTAAAAGTTTAGTTTAATTATTCTGTCGGTTTGTATGATTCTACTGAATTTTTAATTAGGTTAAAAATATTTTTTTAATTAAATTCCTATATCATATTAAATTTTGTAATTAAATTCTCGTCGTGACAAAAATGTTAGAATTAACGAAATATTGCGTTAAACAAAACGAATATGCCTAACACTTGACTGAATATTATATATAGTTTTAATAAAATATTCTGTTAGTTTCAATATTTTTATAACGGTAGAAACTTAATTATAAAATTTGATATGGTATAGGAACCTAATTAAAAAAATATATAGAGACTTAATTAAAAATTTGGTGAAACTATAAGAATTAACAGAATAATTAAACCTAAGTTTTAAAGTGTATACTTTGAAAAGATTATGTTTATTTTTTTACAATAATTGTTTTAGAAATTTTTTAAACTTCCGTGAAAAATAAATATAAAGAAGAAGAA
>NC_029792.2:128098488-128098796 GCF_000816755.2 Arachis ipaensis | reverse complement strand
TTTTTGAATTTTTTGAATAAATTCTCTTATTTTTTTATTTAAAAGGATAAAGTGTGTTTTTTTTAAATTAATTTTATAAATAAGATAAAAAAATATGAAAAAAACATTAAAAAATTTGAAATTATATTTTACTCTCTCAACTGAAAAAATAAAATTAAAAGAATCTATTCTCTGAACTTAAATACTTTGTTAACGTATCAGGTTTATGTTTTTTCTTTTCTATTTACTTGTGTTTTAATAAACAAAATTCTTTAGATACAATTGGATATATTTAACTATAATAATGTGTTAGCATATCCAATATCATT
>NC_029792.2:128092406-128093163 GCF_000816755.2 Arachis ipaensis | reverse complement strand
CTAACAGCTAACAGAAACTTAAAATTGGTTTTGTATCATGTATTATGTCATACTTTGTATTTGTATTTGTATTAGTATAATAATATCCATACTTCATAATTTTTTAAATAACTAGGCACAAGCATACTGGAAATTTGGATATATGATATATGGTACATGTAATTACGATTATCATTATTTTAATGAGGATGATTCATTAATTACGATTCGAAATCTTAATACTTAGTTAAGCAAATTAGTAAACTAATTACTAAACCACTTAAATTAATTTCTTTCTCGAAGTTAACCAACCATTTTTTTTGGGTCAGTAGTTAACCAACCATTGAAGGTTATGAAAGATCCATACATGTGGGCTGCTTCTCTTCATAGGCCCATTTCTTGTGCAATTACGGTCCAAGAAACTTAAGAAATCACTATTATACCAAAGAAAAAAACCTTAAGAAATCACTAAGAAAATTTAATACAAACTCATTCAAGTAATATTTTGAAAATCTTGAAAGATGAGTTTCTGTGATAAGTATTTTTCTTAGAAATTCAATAGTGATCGTAAAAGAAACATGTTGGATATTATGCAATTAAAAGTTTGGAAAAGCTCATAAAACTTTAATTAATTATGGTATTAACAAATGAATATTGAGATTATATTATTAGCCAAAACAATTTTGTTATGAAATGTGAATATTTCTATCAAATTTTTGTAAAATGATAATGCTGGTAAACGAGAAAATAAAATCACTTTTAAATTAAGATATTGGAC
>NC_029792.2:128089818-128091225 GCF_000816755.2 Arachis ipaensis | reverse complement strand
CCAATGAAATCTTTTAAAATATATTTTTTTAATATACTATCTTTAAATTAATCCCTATAATTAAGATAGAAAACTTTAATTTAAACTAACTTATCTACATTTGTTATTTTAAAAAATTTTATTAATATTTTTTTAAAAATTAATCTATCTAAAATATAAACTTTTAAAAATTTATTTGTCACTTTTTTTTTTTAAAAAAATATGTTCATTATGTTGATTGAAGTTGTCTAAAATTATTTTCAAATGAGTTATGTTACATGTACACCAAAATTCAGCCACCAAAATCAATCACCCAAATCAACCACCCGTATAAATATATGTTATGATATAAATACACATTAAAAATAAATTAACCACAGTTATTACCACTTACTAACTTTAGTCTTTGCATAATTAGTTGGAATTTCTTTTTATTTTTCGCTAGATACAGTTGGAAAGTCGTGACAACTTTCTAGTGATTCTGACAGAAATCACAGGTAATTAAAAAAAGATTTAAAATGTCCTAATTATAATTTATTGGCATATTATCTGGCTTGTCAAGTATTTTTATCCCTATTACTCTAAATTTAACTTGATACACCACACGGCCTAACAAATAATTATTATAAAATTTTCTTAGTATGAACTGGAAAAATTAAAAAAATGATTTTTAATTAAAAAAATGAGGCGATTGAAGAAGGTAGTTGCGGGAAGTCGATGTTCACTGACCTTTTTTGGCGTTTGCCACCTTTGATTGCTCCAAGCAACTCAGGCCAAATTCCAAGTCATACAAAACCCAAATTAAAGAATGGAAAAGAAACTTGTCTTTCCCTCCTCTTCTCCATTCTCATCTTAAAAATTTCAAAGGTGACGTGTCTTCCATGCTCACTCTATACCTTCCTTCCTTCCTTCCTTCCTTAGCTTCGAAAGCGAAATCCCCAAACCAAACACAAAACCCTTTCTCTTCTTCTTCTTCTTCCTATTAATCAACGAAACCTTAGCTTAATCCCACACTTAATATTTTCTTTATCTCCCTTCATTTCCTAACACCAAAACACAGAAAACAAAAACTTATTAATTAAACCGATCGAACCAGAAGATTAAATTAAATTAAACCGGAAAGTTTAAGAAGATGCAGGTTTCATCCTCACCGGTTAGCTCACCGTGGTTCCGAGTCAGCTTCGGTTCGAAAAGCCGTTACAACCAACGTTTCCAATCGGAGTCATGCTCAACTTCTTCAACCGCCACTGTAACTGCCTCCTATTACAACTCTCCATGTATTAACGTCCTCTTCTCACGCGCCGCTCCAGCGCGTTGCAGAATCAACACCACCTCCACGGGTACCGCCACCGCTGCAACCTCGCTCTCGTTTTTGGTTAATCAGAGAAACGCCTTCACCGCGGTGGTGCGTTCGCCGATCGCAATCGG
>NC_029792.2:128059918-128089771 GCF_000816755.2 Arachis ipaensis | reverse complement strand
GATAATGTTTTCGCAAAAGGAAGCGAAATCGCTGGGAAGTGACTTGGTTTACACGCAGCACCTTCTGTTAGGGCTCATCGCTGAAGAGGATCGTTCAACCGACGGGTTTCTTGCGTCTGGTATAACGGTTGAGAAGGCACGTGATGCCGTCCGAAGTATATGGCAGAGGATTGGTTCCACACGTGACGACGCACGTGATGCTGGCGAGAAAGGTGGTTCGGCGAGTCACGTGCCTTTTTCTATTAGCGCAAAGCGTGTTTTTGAGGCGGCTGTTGAATATTCAAAGTCTCTTGGGCATAAGTTTGTTGCTCCTGAACATATAGCAGTTGCTTTGGTTAAAGTTGATGATGGAAGTGCTAGTCGAGTCCTTTATAGGTAGGTACTCACTAATTAAATTAATTAATAATTAATTTGATTCGAGTTTTATTTTTTAATTTTGACTAATTTGATTCGGTAGATTATTTATTATTAGACTTAATATATTTTTTTGTTACAAAACAGGCAGTTAGTTGGAAAAAATTGTAACTAAAAGAATATTTGTGTCTATTGTTTCAGACACAGTATCCAAATGTAGCTTAGATCATAACTATCTTTAATGCTTTTTTTTTTATTTGGAAAAAAATTACAAAGAAAGACAGTTAGAGTTAGTTATTAGTTACTGATTCTGTTATTGTAGCTCATCAGCATGTAAAATGTAACTATCTAGTCATTAAGCAAGTTGGTAACATTTAATTTGTTGAATAATTTTCTGGTGAAGGTGATTCCTCAATTATTGATATTTAGAAGTAGGACTATGTATAATCAATTGATTTTTCCATTGTTTTTATTTGTACACTAATATGATATGATTTCAGATTGGGGGCAAATGGAGGCCAGTTGGCAGCTGTGGCATTCTCCAGATTGCAAAAGGAGATTGCTAAAGATGGTAGGGAGCCAAATGCGGATTCCAAGGGATTGCATGACAAATCCATAGCAAGAAAACGTTATGGTGCAGGGTCCTCTGCCGCCACCACCAAAGGTAAGAAATTTGTTGTTGTAAGTTTTGTTATTTTGTATATACTTTTATGTTTGGAGGCAGGGAAGAATTTTTTGTGATCATTCTTATGATTTCCAGAACCGGATGCCATCTCACAATTTTGTGCCGATCTCACTGCTCGTGCGAGTGAAGGACTAATCGATCCTGTTATTGGCCGAGATACCGAGGTGCAGAGAATTGTTCAAATACTGTGCCGGAAAACAAAATGCAATCCCATTCTTCTTGGTGAACCTGGTGTTGGAAAAACAGCTCTTGCCGAAGGGTTGGCAATTCGCATTGCTAAGGCAGATGTTTCCCCATTTTTATTGGTGTGTTTCTCATCACTTCTGAAGTTCTTCTTCAACTGGTTTGAATGCTTTGGAGTCTTAATTTTCATTCTCTGTTTTCCGCAGACAAAACGTGTCATGTCTTTGGATGTTGCATTGTTAATGGCTGGGGCAAAAGAGAGAGGAGAGTTAGAGGAGCGTGTTACAAATTTAATAAAAGAGATAATAAGTGCAGGTGAAATATTTTTACAATAGAAAAAATTGTAGAATAAATTGGAGAATACATTGCTTTAGCTCTCATAGTTTTTATTGCAATGCAGGTGACATCATTCTTTTCATTGATGAAGTTCATACACTTGTTCAGTCCGGGACAAGTGGAAAAGGAAATAAGGGATCTGGCCTTGACATTTCCAATTTGCTTAAACCTGCACTTTCAAGGGGTCAACTTCAGGTAATTATTTGTCTCGTGTCTTCAGATTTCCTAGTTTCCTTTGTTCAAAGTGTTCATTGAAGATGAACATGTGTTCAGTTTGAAGCCTGGTTTACAATTGAATGAGATATAAGATTTTAAAGGTCAAAATCTATGGTTACTACACAGCTGCAGTTGTTTTTACCAGTTACCACTTGCCAAAAGCAATTGTACTGAAGCTTAAACTTGGTTTATAATTAACATCTGGAAAAGCACAATACGAGGTTGAAATTATTTTCGAGGATTTCTTGATGAAAAAACTAGGAGGTTGCCACCTTACTTGGAGTTAGATTGGCAACTTGCCCTAATCTTCAGGTATTTTTAGGATTAGTCCATATAAGCTACTTCAACGAGCAAATTTACAAAGTTTAATGGTCTAAATGAGAACAAGAATGTCGGAGTGCATGGACAGGGCTGTAGAAGGGCAAGTCTATGATTACTGTACTCAGTTATACTCAACAAACTTCAAGTCTATGAATACTATGTACAGGGATTCTCTTTTTCTTTTGAATAACATGTTATCTGTTCTTATTGTTATTATCATCATGTTTCTCTGAAGTTTGGGTTTTGGGGTTAAAAGAATCAAGTTACAGCATGTACTTGCTGCCACGTTGTCTTCTAATCAAAGTGCAATAACTTTACCTACTCTACAGTGTATTGCATCTACCACCATCGACGAATACAGGCTTCATTTTGAGAAAGACAAGGCATTGGCACGAAGATTTCAACCTGTTTGGGTTGATGAGCCAATTGAGGTTTGTATTCTATCTTCAAATCTATATCATTTCAACATAGCATGTAATCATAATTCGATTTCTTATCAGACTATATTGGCAATAGGATGATGCAGTTAAGATACTTATGGGTCTACGTGAGAAGTACGAGTCACACCACAAATGCATATATACCGAAGATGCCCTAAAGGCTGCAGTTCAGTTGTCAGCGAGGTACATAGTCGATAGGTATCTACCAGATAAAGCTATTGACCTCATTGATGAAGCAGGAAGTAGAGCTCATATTGAAGCCTTTAAGAAGAGAAAGGAACAAGAAACTTGTGTACTTTCTAAGGACCCTGCTGATTACTGGCAAGAAATTAAAGATGTCCAGTCAATGCATGAAATGGTATTGCATTGCTTACTGCATTCTCCAGTGTTTTTAATTTTATTTTATTTTTGGGGGTTATGAGTTGCTTATAGCTTCAGTGTAATACAACATTTCTTGCTCACTGGTTCAGGAAAGCAAGCTTAAATACTACGGCGCCTCAAGCATTGACGATTCTAATGAACTCATACTGGACTCATATTTAGCTTCTGAAGCCAATGAAAATGAGTACGTTACTTCATCCGGAAAAATGCAACCATACCTTTATATGCATGTATATCTTGGTTTGATTCCTGAGTGGCCGGCATATTCTTTTTCTTTTCAGACCTGTTATAGTTGGACCAGAAGAAGTAGCCTTAGTTGCTTCCCTCTGGTCGGGAATTCCTGTTCAGCAGCTCACTGCTGACCAAAGAACTCTTCTGTTAGATCTTGAGAATCAGCTTCGGAAACGTGTTATTGGACAAGAGGAGGCTGTTACTGCCATTTCTAAAGCTGTGAAGAGATCCAGGGTTGGCCTTAAGGATCCTGATAGACCTATAGCTGCAATGTTATTTTGTGGCCCAACTGGGGTTGGAAAAACAGAACTCGCAAAATCTTTGGCAGCATGCTACTTTGGATCGGTATGACACTACAACTTTATACACACTGTTTGTTTCGAAATTAATAATTGGAAAACATTCTTTTATCTAAAATGTTATTATCGCAAGAGAGCTTTTCTTTTCATTTTCTCCTTATAATATGCATCTTCACTGTTATTTTTCACTGGTCTGAAACTATTGTGTTGTGGACTTGTGGTTACTGCTTCATCACTTGAAATTGTTTGTTTATATTTTCAGGAGGCAGCCATGATTCGGTTAGACATGAGTGAATATATGGAGCGGCATACTGTGAGCAAATTGATAGGATCGCCACCAGGTTATGTTGGTTATGGAGAAGGAGGCATCTTAACTGAAGCTATTAGAAGAAAACCATTCACACTGGTACTACTTGATGAGATAGAGAAAGCTCATCCAGATATATTCAACATTCTTCTTCAGTTGTTAGAAGATGGCCAACTTACTGATTCTCAGGTTTGTGAATGTTGCTGTGAACCTTAATTTACTAAATATTTTTACATGAATCTCCCATTTCTTCCTTTCCTGCATCTTCTCCAAGTAAGCATGCTACTGGTGTCCTCATTTTTATATTTGTTGTTTGTGAAACTGGATCTGACAGGGTCGGCGAGTTTCATTTAAAAATGCATTGGTGGTGATGACTTCAAATATAGGGTCTAGTGCCATTTCTAAGGGTCGGCACAACTCCATAGGTTTCTTGATTCAAGATGACAAGAAAGCATCATATAGTGGCTTGAAATCGATGGTAATGGAAGAATTGAGAAATTATTTTCGTCCGGAACTGCTCA
Source organism: Arachis ipaensis (assembly GCF_000816755.2). NCBI lineage: Eukaryota > Viridiplantae > Streptophyta > Magnoliopsida > Fabales > Fabaceae > Arachis > Arachis ipaensis. Next base: position 128,085,497 of record NC_029792.2, on the reverse strand, counting down.
ACAGGATAGATGAAGTGGTAGTGTTTCAGCCCCTTGAAAAGTCACAGGTTGGTTCAGTTTCGGTTGAGTCTAAGTCCATCAATTGGTTTTCTTTCAAAGTCCAATTGTTTTCAGTTTTCACTTATAAGCACCCCAAGGATTTTAACTAAAACTAATATCTTTGCAATTTAGAAACTTGTTGAAAAAATCTCCAGCTGCTAATACCTACAGGCATTCTTTTAATTAAAAAAAGTACTAAGGTTTAAAAAGTAAGAAAGGATAAGTTGTCTTTCGGAATTTTAAAATCACAAATTAGTCATTTTGTACAAAATTGATACAATGAGAGTCGAGAGACATATTCATGTTATTCTTCTTTGTTTCAGTTGCTGGAGATATTGAATCTGCTGGTGCAAGACATAAAGAAAAGGGTAATGCTTCTAGGAATAGATTTGAAGGTTTCTGAAGCAGTGAAGGACCTTGTTTGCCAGGAAGGTTATAACCCAACATATGGTGCCAGGCCTTTGAAGAGGGCCATTACATCAATAATTGAAGACCCTTTGAGTGAAGCATTCCTTGTAGGACAGTTCAAGCAAGGTGACACTGTCCTTATTGACTTGGATGCAAATGGTAACCCCTTTGTTACAAATCAACTTGACAAAATTATTAACATATCTGACGCAAGTCATCCCTGAAACTAAATGATGTAAAGAAGAAAAGTAGTGCAATATAGGGTATACAAAAAATACACGTCTATTGAAAAATTGTTTTGGCTCTTCTTTGTTAGCTTAGGCAAGGAATTTGTTTCCTATGTAATGAGCAACACAATCATTCTTTGAAATTTATACAAGAATATACATACATATACTTCCATACAATTCAATACACTTCTTCTCTCTCTCTTTAAAATCAAGTGTTAAAAATGGAGTGACATACTGTAACGATAACTTCACAAGTTCAGTTCCATACCATTCATCGTTATCCAAAAATGCGAAATCTTTTTGTATATAGTTAGTAACATAAGAATCTCACTTCGTCTTTTGGTACACAATCTTAAATCTTACATAAATTAGTTATACTTTTGTTAATAATCCTACAAAAATGCAGAATCAAATGCTTATACACTAGTATCTACTATTAAACCACATATTTCAATGTAAAAAAATATATTGTTATATTAACAAAATATTTAGTTCAATCATCAATATCATAAAACCCAAATAAACATGAGTATTTAATTATATGCATTTTATATCATCAATGTACAACAATTAAACTTATAAAGTTAAATTATTTTATTATTGTGCAAATTTTTAAGAGTTTTCATTGCTATACACAACTTCTTTCTATGTGATAATGCAAGATTTAATGTCAAGATAAAATTATCTTTTATAAATACACGGCAAAGAAATTTATGTCATATTACAGTCAATTTTTTTCTTCGATATATTTTTATTTTTCTTTATTTCCATTTTTATTAATGTAAAATTTGAATTTCTAGGCAAAAGATTATATATTAAAATTAGAATTTAAATTATAGTTCAATGTAAAATAATTTATACATTTTAATGTTTGTATTAGCATCTGGTTAGACAAATTTTACTGATCCCCCCTTCTTATGAGTGAGTTTTAGTGTTTTACACTTTTGTGTATAGTAAGCAATCAAATTCATAAAGTTAAATTGTTTCATAATCATACAAATTGTTATTATTCTTTTTTGACAATAATTTTTTTTATCTGTACATTTTTCAATGTCTTTCTTTCTCTTCTCATGGGCCATAACCTATTACTTTAGGCCCATTTTTTAGAACCCCTTCACTGGTAACTGCACACTGCTTCCTCTGCTTCCTCTTCCTAATCATCTTCCTTCCTTTTTTTCACAAAAAGCATTCAAAAACGAAATCCACTTTTTTATTTTATTTTATTTTTTTAAATTAATTCTATTTTCTCCCATGGCGTCCCCTTTAACCGTTAAGGAAGAACAACATAAACACCTTCAATACGATTCCCCGACAGCAACAACAACCGCAATAACCGTCAAATGCGAGCCCCAAGACCTCCCTAACAACGCTTCCCTTACTCCGCCGCCGGAAACTGAACGCGCCGCCGAAACAATAGCTAAATCGGTGAACGACCTCAACAGCTTCTCCGTCGCGATACAAGCCTTCAAGGCAAGGTACGATGAGCTCCAGAACCACCTCAACTTCATCGACAAAGCCCTCGACGCTAGGTCGAAGGAGCTCGAATCGCTACCGTCTTCAAACGGCGTCGTTCCGTCGGAGCCGCCGCAGGCCGAAACCCTAGAAGGCACCGAGGACGAGGTTCTATCACTCTGCCAAACAATGTGCAGCCGCGGGTTGCGGAGGTACGTGATTTCGCACATCTCTGAACCCAATTTGCTCCGGGAGAAGGTTCCGGCGGCAATCCGGAACGCTCCGAAGCCTGCGAAGATCGTGCTCGAGTGCATAGGGAGGTTCTTCCTTCAGGGAAGCAAGGCGTATATGAAGAAGGACTCAAACATGGTTCGGGCGAGGGAGGCATCGGTGCTGGTTCTGGAGTATTATCTTCTCTCTGGCTGCGTTGGTAGTGAGAGCAATGTGGTGGAGAATTCGGTGAAGGAAGAGGCGAACAATGGCGCCGTTGCGTGGAGGAAGAGGTTGATTGTGGAAGGTGGTGTGGCGAAGGCTTCTGAGGCTGATGCAAAGGGTTTGATTCTTTTTATTGCTTGTTTTGGGATTCCGGCTGTTTTCCGAAACGAGGACTTGTCGAATTTGCTGAGGTTGAGCAATGCCAGAGAGATTTCACATTTGCTTCGCCAATCTCAGACCCTTCTTAAGAGGGTTTCAGGTGAAAATTTCAATTTTTTTTTCTTTAATTGCGGTTGTGTTGTGAATTACTGCGATTTTAAAAAATTGTATTGTAGATAGTTTTGAGGAAAACGTGGCTGGCTCTTCTTGCAGAAGCAATGTTTCAGTTGCAATGCAATGCAAGAGGTTGCGTATGATCAAATTCAAATATTTGAACTTCATGAAATTTAGCAGAATGCAAGAGCTACTGCATGATAATGTTTGGTTCTACTGCTTTAGTTTTGAACTTCATGAAAAATGAGAGCTGTTTCGTTTATTTGGATTGTTTAGGGAAACTGTTTCATACAATTTTTTGTTGAAACTTGAATGGCAAACTAATAAGCTGGAATCTGCATGTTGTTGTAATCATGAAACCCTCAAGGATAAAGTGGCCAGTAGCTTTTATCCATACACTTGAATTTGGTTCAAACCTCAAAGTAAATATCTTTTAATTCTTTTAGAGGACTAAGTATCAGGTGCTCTGCAGGGACTCTTTGATCGGCATCATTATTACATTGATTGCAATTATGAGGAATAATTGTACTTTCTCTTGTATTTGTGGAGGCATTACGAATATGAATCCTTATCTTTTTATAGATATAAAACAATAGGCTCTCAATGCCTGTCAACTTATCTTTTATGTCAATGCACATCTGACAAGCCATTATCATTGCAATCACCTGATTTTATTGTCAGGATTATCCTCATTTATAGCGCATTATAGTTAGATTGTTTTTTTCTATGATGGATAGGATAATGTGACCCAGAAAGAAGAGGGACTTTCTATTTTCCCCTTTCTGGAGTAGTATTAATTTGTAAGTTATAACTACTTGCTACACTGTTGGTATTGTATATGTTAAACCCCGCCAAATTGACTTTTTCAACTTACTTTGAGTTACATTGCTGCTAATCTGACATAATTCAACAGTGGGCATTTTCATTTTATAGCAGAAGCTTTTGCAATTGAGAGTCTTAGAGTTAAGCTAATGTCGTTATTTATATTCCTTCGCATATTATAGGAATGCTTGTTACCTAAACTACATTACTGATTTGGATATTACCCTGTTGGCATTGAATTTTCAATTTTTCAAACTACTTGATTCTCTTGTGACAATTAAGCCTAATATAGTTTAGAATGACAAATCATTTCAAGCTTGTTTGGTGGAACAAAATATATGCAGTGGGTGAAATTTTGAAGTAAAGTGCAGTGCATTTATCTTGTAAAATTTTCCATTCTTATATCATTAAAATAAATTGAGAAGAACTTTTCACCCTCTACCAAGCAACAATGATTGCTGATCTAAATTTTTCCATCCCAATCTGATTGCATTCTGCCCTAATTAACCCTTGAAGATTGATTTTGTATAAATATGTTGTATTCTGAAGCGTTTTCCACAATCTGAATAATTTGTCTGTTTCGGCCACAGAAATTGCCGATGGAATAATGAAAAAAGGCTCCGTTGTTGAAGCAGTTGACTTGGCTTATACCTTTGGGTTTGAAGAGAAATATTCTCCTCAGACAGCACTTACATCATTTCTACAGAAATCTGAAGAAGCTTGGAAGAAAACCAAGAATGGGTCACACGATATTCCTAGATTGCTGGTATACTCTAGTTGAATAGCCTATGCCGTTATCTTTTATTAATTGCTTTCCATTATGAATATTGACCTTGATGGTATTTTATCTTTTACAGAAGGAAGCAAATGTAAAATATTTAGCTGCTTTGAAATCTGTAGTTAGCTGTTTGGAAGGTCATAAGATCGGCTTGAATGAATTCCTTCCTGGGTGGGAACTTAAGGATAAGATTAGCAACTTGGAAAAAGATATTAGTGAAATCAAGAAAAGAATTGAAGGGAAGGCCGTAGCGCCCAAGAGAAAAGTGGATAAAAGTAATCCCTCAAAGAAAGTGAAGCCTCCAGAGGCTAAACGACCAAAGTTTGCTCCAAAGGATCCGTCTATCGCATCACCTTCAGTTGCTGCCTTGCAAGAGCATAGGATTGCTAGGCATCTGGATGCCAACAGCTCATATGATGTTCCACTCACAGCACATTTGCTGGATGGGAGATCCTATGGCTACTCAAACAATTATCCTGCCACATCCTCGCTGCAACTTGGATCTGTTTCAGGATCCTTGCCAGAAAGCTATCTTGGTGGTGCAGTGGCGAGCGGAGTTAATATGGTTGGAGGAGCCATAGCTAGCTCTGCTATGTCAGCCGGAATCACTGCCACAACTAGTTCATATTCTGGCTATCAAGGAGATGCGAGATTAGACAATGTTGGGAACAATCATCTTTATAGATGGCGTGGAGTAGGGGAAGGCGTATCTTCTGATGACTGGTCACTGGTGCAGCGTTATGCTGGACAACCTACATCGGCACAAGCAAGTGCAGATGGTTTTGCAGGCATGCCTGATTATCGCTCAGTTGCTGCTGCTAGCTGCGGTGGAGGTTCTGATTTGTATAGCTTTGCCGATGCAGTTTTTGAATTGTAGTTATTTTTGGCAGGAACCTCGTCGGCGTTAAATTGCCTTTTTATTTTTTGATCAGTTAGAACTTAGAAACAAAACAAAGCATCTTCCCCGAGATTTTTTACCTGCCTTTGGAGAACAAGCAGCATAGTTGTACAATGTTAGTGTATGTATGATTTCACAGAATATATCCTTCTTGGAGTTTATTAATGTTATTACAGGAATAACCATAGCATTGTGTGCCTTGCTTGCATATTTACCCACTTTTCCAAACAATACTTTGTTAAAAACCACAGAAAGAAAGTGCCTCTTTCAATTAAGTAACCTAAATTTCAGTATGGAGAATAGAAAAGCTCTATCCTCGGATAAATAAATCTCCCTTTAGAGAAGATAACTCACTCTTTTAAGTTTTAATAGACATTATATCAAATAATAATAATAATAATAATGAAAAGTACTAGAAAAAATTTTCTAAAATGAGAAAATTTATAAAGTAATAAAATAAATGATTAATCTTTGATATGTTTGTAATTTCTATTATGTGCAAGTCTTAGCACTTTAGTAACTAGATTAGGCTCTTGTTTTTTTCATTTTATTAAATTGTTGCTTGATCCAAAATTCCAAAATGCCAATGTTGGCTTAATTACTTGCTTACTTATAAGATAAATTTATTCTTAATTTATAAAAATAGATGGATAAGTTTATCCACATTATTTATAAGACATCTTTCTCCTTCTATTAATGTCATGTCAGTAATATTATTTATTTGGCAAAATTTTAGAATTAGTCACTCAATTTTTGTCAAATCAACTATTATTTCTAAATCAACAAAAAAGTAAAATATACAAAAATATATACAAGTAATAGAAATATATGCAAATTAGGCTGCAAAATTACTAATAACAATAATTAGAAATTAATAGTGTCTAATCAAATTTGTAACCTACAAGAATCTATATCTCTATATTTATTATATTTTACCGTCATAGACAATATAATAAATTTATAATCCCAATAATTAATTTATTAATTTCTATAAATAACTCATTAAATGTAATAAACATTCATATTACAAATGTCATAATAATCTATTAATCATAATCAATTTTACGTTACAAATATTCAAATTCCATACTATTTGAACTACTTATATAAGTCTCTTATCACCATTTTTTCAAATAACATCAAATTTAGCACAAAAAATTTATTTTTGCACTACACAACATCTCGAACTTACTCAATGGAGTATTATTCTTTTGAACAATATCACCAAACAAACAGACAAAGTTCGCATGGTTCGTCTATGAAAATCATTAACACCCACAAATGAAGAAGAGTCTCTTTACTTAGAAATGATTATATTAGATGAAAAGGTACAAAACAAACATATTTATTATATTTTTAAATTGAATTCACGAAAAAAATACTTAAATTATTTTTGCTTTCTATACTTTTTTATAATACTTTATATATAATTGTATTTTAATATCGTTAAAATTATACTTCTTTCAATATACTTTCATTGTTCCTTTTCTAATAACTTAAAAAAAAAATAAATGTAATCAATTTTTTTAACTAATTATTAACTATGATTTACTAATACTGCAAGAAACATCTTTTCATGTAATTGTGAAGAGAAATATGATGAACATATTCAAACATTTGTTATAAGAAGGAAAAGTCTATACTATAAAAAATTTAAAAATAGAAGATGCAAATGATTTGTATAGACCAATTAAATATATAATGAAAGCAAACTTTTTACTCACAACTGTTGTGAAAGAAATTAAAGATTCAGTGCATGTTTGGGCGCCATTATTTTGTTAAAAAAAGATCTTTTTTCAATGAAAAAAGATCTTTTTTTATTTTTTAACGTGTTTGGAAAATTTCTAGTAGTAAAAGTAAAAGCACTAGTAAAATCAAAAAAAGATCTTTTTTGAGAAGCTGTAATTTACATCTTTTTTTAAAAGATCTTTTTTCTTTAAAAAAAAGATGTTTTTCATGTAATAAATAAACAAAAAAGTACTTTTATATTGTTATACCCAAACATAATTGATTGATAAAAAGACATTTTTACATGAGATATCCAAACATAAAATTACTTTTACTTCTCTATAAGATCTTTTAAAAAAAGATAACTCGAAAAAAGATCTTTTTTTAAAAGCTCACCCAAACAAGCCCTCAATTTTGAACATTTTTCAATACTATTTTAAATTTGCATCACTTGAGACATTATCTGACAGAGTAGGTAAAAAAAAATATTAACAGATAATTTCACTTTATACTATTTCAATTATTCTTATTAAAAATAACTTATTCAAAAAAAAATTCTACACATTTTTGTTCTTTTTATTGTAGATGTCATTGAAAAATTGCATGCACATCAAGGGATTAAGAAAAAAGAAAAGCATACAAATTTAGGACACATCTTCAGAAGAAAAATATATATGCAAAGATGGAACAAACAATACAATAGAAAGTACATACAACTCAACAATTCATAAAGAACATACCTTCACAAGAATCTATGACAGAAAGAAGAAAGTAACAACTCTAAAATAACCAATAAAAAAAATAGGACGAGCGTCACATAAAAAGATTAAATCTATTAACTAAAACAAATGCAAAAAACAAACCACCAAATAAAAATGTCACTTTGTATAACTCTAACATCCAAATCTTTTGTATTACAAATTATTTTAAACAAAACACATTTTAAATTTAACTTTAGTTTATACATATTTAATTTTATTTTACAAAATATAATCATTTTTAATATTTATTATATACTATCATTAATTTATCGCCGGCGCATTGGGCGGATCTCATTCTAGTGGAGTTAAACCCCAAAATAGTTCCTGAGATTGGCGTCGTGCACTAAAATCATCCCTGAAATTTCAATTGCACTAATTACGTCCCTGAGATTGACAAAAATGCATCACGTTAGTCCCTAACCCATTTTCTATTAATGGCGTGATGACATATTTTGATGACGTGGCATATTAGTGACACGTGGCATGCTGACATGGATGGTTGTGACACGTGTCACAATGCTATCTGGCCACATGTCTCTTTGTGTCACGTGTCGCAACAGTATTCAATATTCATCCACGTGTCATCCATTATGTCATCATTGTAGATGCTCCAAATTAGTCCCTCACTTTGCATCAAGTGACTTATTTTAACCCCTGAAATTGAATGTCCTGCACCAAATTAGTCCATTCATTAGTTTTTTCTCATTTTTTTAAAAATTTAAAATTTTCAATATTTTAGATACATTAATTTCAATTTTATTTTTTCACATATCGTTTAAATACAAGTGCTTTTATAAAATTTTTTAAAATTTTAGTTTTAATTATATAATTTTTTTCTATAATAATTTAACATTGGTAAATTTTGTAATATATAAGTATTGATACACCCTCTACCTTCTCGGCGTTTGAAGAAGACCCTTCAAAATTTTTCATTTTAAACCGGGCCCTCATGCTCGAAGCCGAAACTCCAGGAAACCTCCCGCCTACAAAAGAAACACAACCTTATTGAGAACAATTAAACAATATAAGCAAACCCAACTTACGTAGCGCAAACAGTGCCTCACCAAGGTATTGCACAACAGATGCTTTATCCTCTTCCCAAGGAAGCAAATCCGACACCGATACTAAACCACCTCGGTCAACCATTTCCATCAAAAAACTTATAATACATTCATTCCGAGGTGTTATTAGTTCAGGCCCTAGGATATGATTGGGTTGACAACACCAGTACAGGGGAAACTTCTCCCCAAGATGTTCATCTAAATAGAATGGAAATTCTTCATCTACTGGCTTTACCTTGAAGAACATTTCCTTAAAATCTTTGAAAGAAGATTTATATAGTTTGAAAACAGAAAATCCAGGAGTACTATTCAAGTTAATCCAGAGACCTTTCCATACACCCTTTGCTTGAAACAGGGAGAAAAAAAGTTCCAAATCAGGTTTAATCTCCAAAAACTCCATTAGGATTTGAAAACATTTAATGAATGCCCATCCGTTAGGATGAACTTGAGAAGGTGCGCAATTCATTTGGGTTAACAAATTGCATTCAAACTTAGTAAAAGGAAGTTTTACAGATAATTCCTCAAGCACACAGCTATACATATAAAAGTTTTCAAAACCTTTACTTCTATGAAAAATTCGATCCGTACGGTTGCATGGCAACAACTCAATATGAAAACCAGGTCTGACCATCTTAGACATATTCAGACCCTCGAAACTCTCTCTGTCAAAGAACAGAGAAGCCCTTATCTTCACATCATCATCTACCCATTCATACAAATCATCATCCTCTACTTTAGGAAAAGCTTTCACCTTTTTGTCACTCATTTTTCTTTACAGAAATTAGGAAAGAAGCAAATAAGAAAATGCAGTTACTTACCTCTTCTACTCATTGTTTTTGAAGGAAGATGAAGTGTAAACAGCAAACTGTAAGCGGAACCTGAAAAGAAAATTTCCTTTTCCCATTCATTTAATGAAACCCTTTCAATTCCAAGCCGTAATCATGGCCATCAATCCAAGACCCACTTCCAACGGTTCCAAGCCTACTTAGGAACTTGAGCCTTGCATTGAAAACTGTTGACATTCATTTATACCATCATAGCAGTTACTTTTTTAACTAATATTAATTGACGTTACAAAGTAATGAGTCAAGTTGAACTGGGGGCTCCATCCCTGCGCCGAGCTATAATTCGGCCATTTAATTTCAAAAGCTCAACCTGCCTCATTTAAAACACAGGCTAAGCTTGGGGGCTGTGATACAACCGTTATACGTCGGTTACGAATTATAGCTCGGCGAATCCCTTTTTAATCGGCACATTAACTTTGCCGACTTTATGGCATTAAACCACTATGATCGGTTACACAGAAACGGTCAATAAACGGCCATCATCTCCGAGTTATAAAGGAAACAGCTGAAATTGAAAAGGTAGATCATCGTTCTAAGCTAAAATAACTCTTCAAATAATTCTCTTTAGCTGACTTGAGCGTCGGAGTGCTTTTTGCAGGTGCTCCCCCCCCTTGTTTCACTTGGTGGTCGAGGCATATTGAAGTTCTCCAACAAGGTCGGACGTTCAACCCTCCAAGGAGACATATAGCTCGGCCACAACCAGGCAGGAACAAGTATGTTATTATAAAAAAAGAATTATATGATTGATTAGACACATTTTTTCATAAAAAAAATGTATTTTTAACAAGAAATCAAGAACTAAAATACACATTTTTTTTTTATTCTTATGAAATACATATTTTCATTGTGTGAAAATGGACTAGACCGAGGGCACTTCAAGCATCCTCACTACCATCTCCGACATCTTTTGTCTAGACTGAAGAGGTCGGAGATGGTAGTGGGGGTGTTTGAAATATCTTCACGTCAACTCCAAGATTGCGGTTCAAGGTACTCGCAAGAGAAAAAATATTTTATAAAAGCACTTGTATTTAAATAACATGTGAAAAATAGAATTGAAATTAATGGATTCAAATATATTGATTGTTCCTGCCTGGTTGTGGCCGAGCTATATGTCTCCTTGGAGGGTTGAACGTCCGACCTTGTTGGAGAACTTCAATATGCCTCGACCACCAAGTGAAACAAGGGGGGGGAGCACCTGCAAAAAGCACTCCGACGCTCAAGTCAGCTAAAGAGAATTATTTGAAGAGTTATTTTAGCTTAGAACGATGATCTACCTTTTCAATTTCAGCTGTTTCCTTTATAACTCGGAGATGATGGCCGTTTATTGACCGTTTCTGTGTAACCGATCATAGTGGTTTAATGCCATAAAGTCGGCAAAGTTAATGTGCCGATTAAAAAGGGATTCGCCGAGCTATAATTCGTAACCGACGTATAACGGTTGTATCATTGATAATTTTGAATTTATAGAAAAAAAAGGAGAAAAAACTAGTGAAGGGATTAGTTTGGTGCACGACATTCAATTTTAGGGACTAAAATGAGTCATTTAACGTAAAGTGATGGACTAATTTGGTGCATCTACAATCATGACATAATAGATGACACGTGGACGAATACTGTTACGACATGTGACACAAACAGACACGTGGTGCAACTATCCACACGTGGCGCAACCATTCACATCAGCATGCCACGTGTCACTAGTCAACACATCATCATACCATTATACGTGGTTAAATCATGGAGTGACACGTCTCACTAACACACCATGTCATTATGCCATTAATAAAAAATGAGTCAGAGACTAATGTAATGCATTTTTGTCGATCTCAAGGATTAAAACCTCAAAAACAATTTTAGTGCAGGAATGTCAAGGAGAATTTTGGGTTTAAGTCCATTCTAGTGTGAAGAAAGAATGTTGTTAAACAGGTCTCTTAGAAGATCCACTTAACGGGTCTCTTAGAAACAATATCCGACGTTGTTGTTGAACAATGAACCATGAACAATGTATACAAGCTGCACGCTAACCTCATCAAAACGGGGAACCATTCCAACCCTGTTTCCCTCCGAAGCTTCGTCCTCCAGTGCGCCCGATCGCCACTACCCGAAGCTCCACGCTATGCAGCCACCCTCCTCCTCAGCCAGCCCACCATCACCGTCCCCGGCGACCCCTTCCTCTTCAACACCCTCATCAAAACCACCCCTTCTTCCCTCTCCATCTCCCTATTCGCCTTCATGCACCGAACCCCCCACCACCCTTTTGATCACTTCACCTTCCCCCTTGTCCTCACCGCCTTGAAAAGCCATCTTGACCCTCACCATCTCCACTCACTCATTATCAAGCTTGGATTCTACTCCAGTCTCTACGTTCACAATGCACTTATTGGTGCTTATGGTTTTCGTGGGTCCATTCAGTTTGCAGTTAAGGTGTTTGATGAAATGCCCCATAGGGACTTGGTTTCTTGGTCCTCCTTGATTTCTTGCTTGGCAAGGAACGGGATGCCTACTGAAGCTCTTGGGGTTTTCCGGCAAATGCAGGTCCAGGAGTGTGGATTGAAACTCGATGAGGTTGTTATGTTGAGTGTGGTGTCTGCGGTTTCGAGCTTGGGAGCATTGGAATTGGGTATATGGGTTCATGGTTTTATTTTAAGGAGTGGGATTGATGTTGGGGTTCTGTTGGGCACTGCGCTTGTTGATATGTACTCAAGGTGTGGGTCGATTGACAGGGCGGTGAAGGTGTTCGATGAAATGCCACATAGGAATGTTGTTACTTGGACAACATTGATCAGTGGGTTTGCAGTTCATGGCAGAAGTAGGGAGGCCTTGGAGGCATTTCACAGGATGAGGGAGTCTGGTTTGAAGCCTGATCGCATTGCTTTTTCTGGTGCGTTGGTGGCTTGTAGCCATGGTGGTCTTGTGGAGGAGGGTTGGCAGGTATATGAATCCATGAGAAGCGAGTACCAGATGGAACCGATGCTGGAGCATTATGGTTGTATGGTTGATCTCCTTGGTCGAGCAGGATTGCTTGATGAGGCTTTTAAGTTTGTGGAGGAAATGCCAATCCAGCCAAACTCTGTTATTTGGAGGACCCTGCTTGGGGCTTGTGTGAATCATAACTATCTTGCATTGGCTGAGAAAGCCAAGGAGCGGATCACTGAGCTGGAACCCCATCACGATGGTGATTATGTGCTTCTGTCGAACGCCTATGGCGGAGTTGGTAAATGGGTTGAGAAGGCCGGGCTGAGGAATTCGATGAGGGAGAATAGGATTGCAAAGGAGCCTGGCTGTAGTTGGCTCCATGTTGATCAAACAGTTCATGAGTTTGTATCAGGAGATAATTCTCATCCACAATGGGAAGAGATTTCAAAGTTTCTAGATTCAGTTATAGACACTGTGAAAGTTGGAGGTTACACCCAAAATACCTCCAATGTGCTGCATGACATCCAAGAGGAGGAGAAAGAACATTCTCTGGGTTATCATAGTGAGAAACTGGCAGTAGCTTATCTGCTTCTTTATCATAGGGATAGAAGGACCATCAGGGTTATCAAGAATCTTAGGATTTGTTATGACTGTCATAGTTTCATGAAGCATGTTTCAGGTATCTTTGACAAAGATATCATTATTAGGGACCGAAATCGGTTCCATCATTTCAATAAGGGATCATGTTCTTGTCGGGATTTTTGGTAAAGCATGCAAGTTCAACCTATAACCTATATTTCAAGTCCTACACTCAACAACTTGCAACAATGTCCATTTATCTATTTATAATTTCCATGCCAAATTCAGGTACACTTTCACTTCCTAATCACTAAACAAGCTTTCGTTTCCATTTTTAAAAATATTAAGGATACATATTATGTGATGTGTGGGAACCATGTCGACTCACACATCATTCACCGTTGGATGAAATGTGGACCCCAATTAGCTTGGGTTCATAGCCCATCCAATAGGATATGGTCGACATAGTATCAAATACAATGTATATACACATAACACATCTCTTACAACTATTATGCTTAAAAATAAAATGTAGTAATCTTTTATCGATTAGTATCTTGAATGTAAACATCAAGCATTTGTAGAAATTATGTATTTATGTTGCCATTGTAGTTTCAGTTCCTGTGGACACCAAACTATAAATATCATATAAAACTATCTTTTCCATTTCTACTGAATTTCGATAAGCCAAGTTTGAAAGATTTAAATTTCTTTTTTACTTGGTTATATTAATATGTAAATAATTTTTTGTTGAAACTTTATTTGATAAAGGATTATGAATCTTAATTATTATATCCTTTGGAACAATACTACATCCTTATTTGTGCTTGTTAGAAGTCATTCCAGATAGGTGTAAAAGATAAATAAATGAATAAATAAATAACAAGTAAACGGAAGCTTCCAACCCTATTCCTTGATTAGAAACTGACACGAATTCTTTTAGCATATCTATGGTTAATATGCATGTTCTACGTGCTGACATGGTACAACCTGCAATTTGCACATGAACTTTTGTTCCATGTCCAGTTTCTCAATCCATAGGTTTATCCAAGTATTTTAATTATTAGGGTGTTCAATTAGTTCATTTTCCCCATAAATTATTTAATTAATCCAATAAAATGACTCTAAATATAATAAACTACCAATTTACTCTAAATATAATAATATAATAATATAAAAGCAAATGCTTTTCATGCTATATGGGATACGGCACCACCTTGTGAAGCAACTAGCCCATGCGTCATGTTTGGCCGTCTGTCCCTGAATGGATTGTGTTGCATGAGGTTTTCTTTGTTGTTTTGGCTCTCTTTAGTTTTGTCGGTGGCAGTACATGTATATTTTTAATCGAAAAAGTCCCAACTCCTTGCATATTCTTAAAGCACATTTAATGTATACCCGAAAAACATGCACAATCAATATATATGCTTGATAAGTATACAGCTCATTATGGTGCGAAGACAGAATATAGCATCACCTTGAGTAACCAAAATAAACTTCTTTTGTTACTTTCCATGCTGGTGAGGGGTTTTCTGAAGTGTGAAGGCAATAATTCAGTGTCCATTAAGACCCCAAAGTGATCACCATATATGGTAAGATAGCATGGTCATGACTGAAAATGCCTAATATATGCAGGAAGATGGGAGAAAAAGAGAATAAATGTGAGAAGCACAAGAAATACATATCCATTATTTCCTTATAAGTAGAACTTGATTCAATTTAGTTTTCAAAGCATCAAAAACTAAAAGAGCTAAACAGATGGTGTGTTCGCTAATGGTATGGATTGCGTTTTGGACTCTGCTTTTGATTTCTGTGTCGGTAAACAACGTGTCCACCGCGACACGATCACCGATGCCACCATTTTCGGCTATGTTTGTGTTTGGTGATTCATTAGTGGATAATGGGAACAACAACTACCTGGCCTCTTTTGCAAAGGCCAATTATGTACCTTATGGCATTGATACTTCATGGGGTCCAACTGGGAGATTTTCAAATGGAAAAATGCTTGTAGATCTGCTAGGTACATAACTTTTTGCCTTTTTTTTTGTAATTACCAAAATCATAGAGTATCTTTGAGCTGATAAAACAGTTTTGCAGGTGAATTCTTTGGCCATCCATATCTACCATCTTTTGCAGCTGCTCAGATACAAGGCAGGAACATTACCTGGGGAGTAAACTATGCTTCAGCTGCAGCCGGGATACTCGATGAGACGGGGAGAAATCTGGTAATCTTTGTACTGATTAGTTTTGTTATTTTTTGAAAGGCGATTATTCACATGAAGATGTCTTCGTGTGAAGATGACAGCTGAGATCCAAGTGATTATTAATGTATTTAACTAAATTAATTGACATAACATATGTCCACATTTCAGTTATCATCTTCATATAAAAGACATCTTCAGGTGAATAACCACCTCTTTGAAAATGTATTTTATGTGAAATTCTCACATCTCGTGATCACATTTATTTATGAACGGGTCACTTACAAGTAAAACAGAAATAACATGGGGGAAAAAACATAGCATCTAAAATTTTCAGATCTATGTAAACACATTTTTACTCTCCCACTCACTCACCCCTGTAATGTTGCAATCTAAAAATTTCATACGAGAGTGTATATTCCTGTATGTCCAGATTTTAACTAACGGATTAAACGACACAGGGAGCACGCATTACCTTCAACCAGCAGGTGCAGAATTTTCAAACAACCGTAACCCAGCTGAAGACAACAATGGATGACATGAATTTGAGTCAGTATTTGGCGAAGTCATTGGCAATAGTGAATCATGGAAGCAATGACTACATAAACAACTATCTCTTGTCAGGACTATATTCATCAAGCTTCCTCTACGACCCAAAAACATATGCTGATATACTCATACAGCAATACAAAACTCAGATTCAGGTAAATTTTCCAATGCATCTTCTTGAAAAAAAAAAACGTTAATTAGGTCCTTGCTAATCATTTTGTTAAAAGAGTTTGAAATGTTCTTGGAATATTTGTTTTTATATTCAATGTAGGATCAATTGTGTAATATTCTAGAAGCGAATATTCTAAGATTATATATAATATAGAGTAAACTACCATTTGTACCCACAAAATTTGAAAACGCTGATATATCTACTCATAGAAGAAGAAAATTACCATTTGTACCCATGAAACATAAACTTTTGCTAACAAAACTATCCAAATCCAAAAAAATTATTTGAAATTTCCAAATTCCCTACCACTACCACTTACTCCACACCACCACTTTTTCAATCCCAAACCCACCACCGAAACTCTTCCTCACCACCACCCTAAACCCTAACCACTACTATCACTCAAAATACTTCCCGTGCCTCCGAGGAACATTCCAGAAACAACGATTATTTCAACCAAACACAGAACAAGTACAAACTTCAACCATGTCTTGCTGTAACCCAAAGAAAAGAAAGAGACGCACCTGGATTTAGGGTAGAGTCCTTCCATTGAAGGGGTAGCAGATGTGACGGTCATAGGATACAGATCCCAATCCGTTGGTTCTCCTGGGAGCATTTTATGGCCGCCATGAGGGAGTTCGACACCAGAGGTCCGTCGTCATCGGCAGTAGAGGAGGTCGATGAGGGTTTGGAGGAGGAGAGGCGGTCGATACGGCTGCGGCTACCGCGGTGACGACAGTGCGCGTTTGGGTGATTGCATCGCTGAGGGAGGAGGAACGGAGGGCCAAGAGAGCGGAGATTATTTGGAGGGAGGTCGTCTAGGAAGCTTGCCGATTTTGGATGGCGGCAATGATGGTGGTAGTTGGGGATGAGAGTGGTGGTGAAGAAAAGTTTGGGTGGTAGTGGGATTTGAGATTAGAAAAGTGGTGGTGAAGATAAGGGTAATTTAGGGATTTTAAGTAATTTTTTAGTGTTTGGATAATTTTGTTGTGCGGAACCCATATTTCATGGGCACAAATGGTAATTTCCTTCTTTTATGGGTAGATATGTCAGCGTTTTCAACTTTCGTGGGTAGAAATGGTAGTTTACTCTATAATATAAGATAACTACTAGTAAGGACATAACTAAAATTTTATCTAGTATAGGGATTAAATTATAATGGCTTAATTGAAAATTTAGTGAAATTATACGAACTAACAGAGTAATTAAGAGAGATGCTAGGAGATATAACAGAAACTATCAAAACAGTGTCTATAATCTGTTCTACATTTATTGCTTAATCTTAACACATGGAAGGTGCTACTATTCTGCAGCGTCTGCATGATTTGGGGCTGAGAAAGTTCTTGCTGGCAGGTGTTGGACCACTCGGTTGCATACCAAATCAAATATCCAAAGGCCTTTTCCCATCAGGAGTGTGCGTGGATGATGTCAACGCAATGGTTGGAATTTTTAATGATAGATTGAGATCCTTGGTTGATGAACTGAACACACAATACAGTGGTTCATCAATTTTTGTTTACGGCAACACTTATGCAGCTCTCACGCAGATTATACAAGACCCAATTGCTTATGGTAAGAAATGTCCTTAATTATATGGTTATTAATCTAGGGGGTGTATTTTGCTGCTCCTTAATTAATAATGGCACTCCTTTATTATTATTCCTAAATTGTCCTCAATTTCTATGAGCTTTTCTCATTACCGAAAACATAAAATAATGAAAATGGAGGGTAATATGGACAAATTATATAAAAAGAGTGACATTATCAAATTCAGGAATTGCAAGAGTAAACACCCAACCCGGTCCCTGTCCATATCAAATTAGGACAACGCGATCCCTCACCAAAAAAGTAACCCACGCCGGGATCGCGTTACTTTTTTGGTGAGGGAACGCGTTATCCTAATTTGATATGGACAGGGACCGGGTTGGGTGTTTACTCGGAATTGCAATAATGTAAACTATATTGAGTTCTCCTGGAGGTAAATGTATTGCACATGAGGCTAGGGGAGGTTAGTGTCATGCTTATAAGAAAAGTGATTATCACATTTCATAAAATCTATTAACACAAAATGCCTTAAAGCTTAAACTTCAAAGGAGGTTAGTGTCTATGTTTTCAAATAAAAGAATATCATAATTACAGAGTCAAAAATGAAGAAATATCATGTGTAATATCATTTAGTCTTAGAGAATAAACGTTCTTTTCCATTATCATCATGGCATGATGATGTATTTTTTTCATTTACAGGTTTTGTTGTGACTGGTAGAGCATGCTGTGGAGTTGGAAGTTTTCAAGGACGGATAAGTTGCTTACCCTATTCCATTCCATGCAGAAACAGAGACCAGTATGTGTTTTGGGATGTCTTTCATCCTTCAGAAGCTGTGAACAAAATTCTTGCTCAAAGAGCATTCAATGGATCATCCTCTGATTGCTACCCAGTTAATGTGTCTCAGATGGCACTATTATTCTAGCTTACCTATATTTCCTATTGGGCAAACCATAACTTCAGTTGGTATACAAAGGATCACATTATTATCAATAATTATTCAACAAAATTCAAAGTAATTTCTAAGGGTGAATTTTAGTATTGATGGATATCATTTATTATTGAGTTGTTAGAAGCCTTTTATAATTTTTGTGTTTAAGCTGTTTCTTGATGCATATTTGCTTTACTTGTGTTATAAATGTCTAGCGTATGATTGTTTCTTGAGAGTTCAAATATGATTATGCAGTGAACTGTTCTATTGAGAAGTTTCATATGTAATTACTACTTTGTAGTTCATTACAAGAGTGCATGGCATGTTTCTCGCTCAAAAAAAAAAAGGAAAAGAAAAGAATAGAGATTGTTGTTTATGGATTTTGTACTTGGTTGGTTTCATCCTTAATTTCTTTTTCGTCTGGTGAGATGTGTTCTGTAATTTTCTCTAGGTCAAAAGTGTATGTTTGTCATGTTATGTTTCTGACTATTGTATCCTGTGTCCCAACCGGAAGATGTATATGCAAGAAAATTTTTTCAAGGATCAGATTAAGTCAATTCATGAGACAAGGATTGCAAAGGAAGATGATTTTGAGAGGATGCAGCAGGAAGAACGTGAGAAGGTTATGCAGTCAAGTACTGCTCCTTTTAATGCAGAGGATCGAAGACTCAAGTAAGCATTGGTCATTATTGAGTGTGTTTTATTTTCCATTTGCATCTGATGTATAGCTATTTTGTGTTCAGGTAAATTTTTATGGAGTTAGTATTCTCTAGATTATTCACATGAATTAGGTTTTCTTCCAAATCTATCCCCTTCAACCTTCCAATTTGAATAATCTAGAGAATACTAACTTCATAAAAATTTACCCGAACACATAAT
This sequence comes from Arachis ipaensis, assembly GCF_000816755.2. Taxonomy (NCBI): domain Eukaryota; kingdom Viridiplantae; phylum Streptophyta; class Magnoliopsida; order Fabales; family Fabaceae; genus Arachis; species Arachis ipaensis. The sequence goes on along the minus strand of NC_029792.2, from coordinate 128,066,000 downwards.
AGCTATACATCAGATGCAAATGGAAAATAAAACACACTCAATAATGACCAATGCTTACTTGAGTCTTCGATCCTCTGCATTTAAAGGAGCAGTACTTGACTGCATTTGTGATACAGTAAAGAATGTGGTTTAATTATGTTGTGAGTGCTGTTTATGGTGAATTTCTGTTTCTCTGGATATAGGGCGGATGAATATCTGAAATTTGTTGAGGTCCAAGACAAAGAAATGGAGAACTTTGTTGCTGAAAAGGAGAAACTTTTGCGTGCTCGTGAAGAAAGCATTGCTGCATTGAAGCACAGGCATTGGGAGGAAGAGGTGCAGATGGAGAAGAACTTCGATGAACAACTTGCAAAACTCATGGAAAAGTATTCACCGCCTCAATCAGAGACCGAAGCCAGTGGTACCTGATGATTGGGGATGCAGAGACTCATACAGAGAGATAACCACAACTAAAAAAGATAAAGATAAAATCACAATTTATAGAATGACTGTTCAATGTTGGGTACTCAGATTTTGGTGCTCTAGATATTTGAGAATCTGACAGATTTGGTACTTTATTTTGGTTTTATTTAGCTGTTGTTTGAAAGGCCAATCTTGAAATTTTCTTGCTTGCATGCGGTACTATTAATAACAATAGTTTTTAACTTGGTTGATCTTCAAATTTGCGTATTGGGAAGCCTAATTTCTTATGGTTGCTCTTTTGGGTATTATCAAATGTGTTATGAAACATTGATTGGATGCCAGTTTCTTAATAAATGCATAACCAAGATTACGCTAAAAACTCTATTGGTTCTTTAATTTGTTGATCCAATGTACATAGAGTACTGTAAATAATGCTTCTTTGTGAGTGGGAACAATCCCCAGCCACAAATATATTATGTTTCTTCTCAACTTCAATCCAACTGCATCCTGCTGGCTTTTTCAAATCTTTGTTCTTCATCATCTTTCTAACCTCCATGACCCCATCCCATCTAGCATCTGCTGCATACAAATTCGATAAAACAATATAGTTTCCAATGTCGTCAGCTTTGATTTTGAAGAGATGGTTGGCTACAATGCGCCCCAATTCGACTTCATGATGGATTTTGCAGGCACCAAGCAATGACCCCCAAAGGCTGGCATTAGCTTCAATTGGCATCTTCGTGATGAGAGAATATGCTTCCCTAACTCGGCCACCTCGAGCGAGTAGATCCACCACACAAGCATACTGTTCTGCATTTGGTTTCATACCATGGATTTTCTCCATTGAATAAAATATCTGCAGACCTTCATCTACATGGCCGGCATGACTGCAAGCTGATAATACACAAGTGAAGATAACATGATCTGGCTTGATTCCCATTTTAAGCATATCAGAAAAAATTCTAAGTGCTTCTTCACTCAAACCATGCATGGCATACCCACCAATCATAGCAGTAAACATAACCAAATCCTTAACAGCACTTGAGCGAAATAGCTTATTTGCACAACCTATGATACCACATTTTGCATATGCATCTAAGAGGGCTCCTTTTAGGTGAAGATCCTCAAAACAAGAACGAATAATATAGCCGTGACATTGTGTTAGCAAGTGCGCCGATGCCATTTGTGTGCATACCGGAAGGATGCTCATGATAGTCACCTCATCAGGCTTCATCCTTCGAGCTTGTAACTCGTAGAACAGTCTGAGAGCTTGATCCCGACAATCATTTTCAGCATATACGCGGACCATAAGATTCCAGGTGGTAAGATCTGTCTCAGACATCCCACTAAAAATCATATTTGCATCATGATGTGATCCTAAACTCACATAACCTGAAATCATCGAATTGCACGAGACCAGATTCCTTTTTTCTGATAGTTTCTGAAACATTCTGTTAGCATAGTCCATGTTACCACATTTAGCATATGCATCAAGTATTGCATTTCCAATTGTGGGAGCAGTGTCACTAAATAGAGATCCAGCCTTAATAGAATAATTGTGTATTTCTTTAACCTTTTCTACTACCAAGAGAGAAGCACAAAAATGGATTGTGGCCAATACTGTGACTGAGTCAGGTCTAATTCCTAGTTTAAGCATTGAATGTAACAAGCTGAGAAATCTTGAATGATGCCTCTTCTCTCCAAAGGCATCAAGAATAGAATTCCATGAAATCAAATCTTTCCTAGGTATCATATTGAAAGTATGATATGCTTTTTCTGTATTGCCACATTTTGCATAGAAACTAACTAAAGCATTCCCAACAGTAGTATCTTCAAAAAGATGATGGTGTCTGAAGATATATGCATGGATCTGTTTCCCTACCTGCAAGTTTCTGAATTGAGCACAAAGTGGAAGTATGCTAACAATAGTCACAGAATCAGGCAATAGCATCTCTAGAGATACTAAATTACTCAATAGATGCAATGCTTTTAACCATTCACCATTTGATGTGAATCCTGCAATAATAGCATTCCAAGAGACCAAGTCCCTTGCATCCATTGCCCAAAATAAAGATTCCGCTTCCATCATCCGACCAACTCTTATGTAGAAGCTAATCAAAGCATTGGACACAGAAACATCAGCTGACAGTTCAGCCCGTTGCAGCACATAAGAGTGGATTTGCCTTCCATACTGGTATGCAACGTTCTCATCAAGCAATGCACAAACAGGCAGAATATTTGCTATAGTGGCATAATTTGGTTGTGTAGGCCCTTTCACCATTGAACCGAACAACGTAAATGCGTCTTCAAACAAGAGATTCTCAGCAAGACCTGCAATCATTGCATTCCATGAAACAACATCTTTCTGACCAATGTCATCAAAAACAGCATATGCATCATGAGATACCAGCCCACACTTTGCATACATTGATATAAGAGCATTCCCAGCAAGGGTGTCTGCCTGAAAACCAGACTTAATCACATAAGCAAGCATGCACACTCCTTCCAGCGTCGACATCCCCTAAACGAGCACAAACAGGAAGAACAATAGCAGCAGTAACCGAATTGGGCATAGCCTCCCCATTGGAGTGCATTGTCCGAAACATCCTTATCACATCCAAATCGTACTTCATGGACCCCGAAAACCCAGATAGAACAATGTTCCAAATGACAGAATCACGGTGGCTGAGCTGATAAAACATCTTATTACATTCAACAAGCCTGCCACATTTTGCATACATGTTAAGCAATGCTTTGTTGGTGACCTGGCAAGCATCATGGCCCTGCTTAACAACATAGCCATGAAGAGCTGTGCCCAATTTGAGAGCCAATAGGGCAGAACAAGACTTGAGAATTGAAGCAACAACACTGTGATCGGGTTTAAAATCTGCATAACCCTTTATGCATTGATGGAAAAGGGATAAGGCTTCTCTGTGCCTGGAATCAACACATAAGGTCCTGATCATGGAGCCCCATTTCTTGAAATCGTGCTGAAGCATGCCCTTCTTCAAAGAGGAAGCTACAAAATACGGGACTTCAACATTATTAGAATACCAAGTGAATTCAGAACAATGGATAGTGAAAAGCTACACAAATTTCAAACCTTTAAGGCTTCCAATTCCTCATTTTCATGCCACAATTGATGAAGGAAAAAAATATCTTCTTTGGCATTTTCACAAACAGTTGGCGTGCTCATTGGAAATGTCCCGGCGAGTGCTTATTTATAACTGCATTTTGTAATCTCCGGCAGCGTTTGCTAAGATTACTTCCCACGGCGGAGCAGATAGCGAAGCAGAGACCGTCGGAAAATAGCAGAATTTTAGAGATTTGGAGGTTGCAAATCTGAAATTTAGGAGCAGAGCCCAAAATCAGAACTCAGAAGTAGGAATTAGGATTATCCAACTAACTTTTGTTTCCTTTTTCATCCTCCAATTTTGTTTATATAACAGAGTCATTAAATTTTTCAAAATACAGTGATCTAACTGCTAAAGAAAAAAGAATAACATAAGTCTGATGCAATTATAATAGCAGCAAGCATGCAGATAATCTTTATTAGAATCTGCAGAGTTTGTGCAATTAAAGGAACATGTTCATTATATTATATAGAAAAAACTGATACAGTATCATCTTCTAGTTAGAGAGGTTCCACAGTAGCATTGTATGCCGAAAAAGGTTCTGGTGATTAGTGAAAAAGAAAAGAATGATGACCATCAAATAATGAGTTGAACACACAGTCCAAAACAAATATTGAAGGTTGATGTCTAACAAGACCTAACTTCTAACAAGATTGATATTCAATAACACATTTCCAAAAATATTGAGAACTGGATCGTACTCAGAGAATTAAAGAACAAACAAACACTGAGTTACTAATCAAACCCTCTAGAATATGCTTCTCAACCATGCACATGATAATATCATTATAATATTATTGGGATAAACTTCCTTAAATTTGAAAACTTTAAGCAATAAAGAAAGAACTAACATTTGCAGAGTGCAATACTAGCTGAATTCATTTATCCTTCTAAAAAGTTCATACTTTCATGACAAAATCAAGCTACAAAGCATAATAGTACAATTTAATACAATAATATTAATACAATAATCTCAGTCACTGACGGAGACTCCACCTAATAGTAATAAATTACCCCAAAAAAACCCTAACCCTTGAATTTGTTCCCCAACAAGACCACTTATTTCCATTTTTTTTCTTTCACTTGTACTCGAAATTCGGCACCGGTGGGGCATCAAAACTCTCCAGAATCTTCGTTTCGCTTTCGCCGCCAACAGACGCGGGCTCCTCCTTCTTCCCTCCAGCGAAGAGTCCACCAAACCAAGAAGTTTTAGCCTCCGATTCTGAGGCCGTCGGCGGAGAAGGCTGAGGACCGTGCTGACCCGGAAATCCGACGCCTGAAGGGTAACCGGTCAGCATAGGCTCCTCCGTGAGAGGCGGCATCTGCGGTGCATAGAAGACCTTGTTGAGCATGATCCCAGCTCCTTCAATAAGCGCCAGCAAGACACCACCGAACACGGCAGAGCGCGTGGCGACGGTGGGTCCCTGACGCATGGAGAGAAATCCTCCGGTAGCAAATCCAGATATGACTGAGTTCCATGGATCCTCCTTCTGACGAACATAGACCATGGTGCAGTCGAAGGTGGAGAAGAGTCCACCCCAAACCGCAAAGCTTCCACCCAGTCTCGGCGCGTTGAGACGCACTGCCTGTGACGCGCCGACGAGGCGTGAACCCTTGGGAGAGTTGAAGAAGCCCTTGATGAAGTGAAAGCCGGAACCTCCGACGGCTCCCATGCCGAAAGCGCCGCCTATGTCGTCGAGGATGCGATCAGGACAGGGCTCGCGTGTTGTCTCCGGGGTTCCCATGGCAATCAATTCGATTCGGTTTCTCTCTCTCTCCAAAGAGAAGAAAGAAGGAAGAAGAAAAAAATCGAACAATGTAGGGTTTTCTGACGGCGTGAAACATAAAAACCTTGCTAAAGATCCAAATATGGATTTTTCTTTTTCATTGAAAACATAAAAAAATTATAAAATTTTTTAAGTAATTTTATATTTAAATTCATCCAAGTTATTTGAATTATTTTTTTTTTCCATCTTCTTGTTTTGGTTTTTTAATTTGATTATGGAAATAAAAGTGGTGTTAAACTCGAACATGGAGAATATAGGTGCTTTAGAGCTATGTGGTGTAAGTGGAACAACTCGGAGGGTTCGAGTTGCGTTGTATATTCCATTTCATGAAAAAATTAATAACAACAAACAACTCGGAGGGTCCGTTTTCTAGTTTCGGAAATTCATATTTGATCAACCACAAGTCGGACCATGCGATTTCTTAATCAAAATTTTAAAATCAAACAACTCGCATGGTCCGATTTATGTACTCTGATTTTTTCAATTTTTTTAACACAAATCAAACCCTACGATTTGTGTATTCTAAATTTTTTTCACTTTTTTAAACACAAATCGGAAGGTCCGATTTGTGTACTCCCACAATTTTAAAAAACACCAAAAATTACCATGTTAAAATATATCACTTATTTTACTCCCATATCAAAATTTTTTAGCCTCTTGTTTTAATGTTTCTTTTTTTTATTCGAGATGTATGTCTTCTTTTTTTTTTCCTCTTTTTTTAATTATTTTTTAATTTTAATATCATCATCATCAATAAGA
>NC_029792.2:128057160-128059801 GCF_000816755.2 Arachis ipaensis | reverse complement strand
GAATTTTGTCTTTTCCTTTTTTTTTATACTTCTCCTCTATCATTATTATATTATCGACATTGTCTTTTAAGTTCTAATACACATCGTCGTTATTGTTATTATCAAATTTTTGATAATATTTTCCATTCATTCTATCACCACAGAGAATCAAAATCAATAAAAATATTAATCAAAATATTAGTATTATTGGCAGAGACAATAATAATAAGGACAATTATAGGATACAGATGTATATATACAGATATTCTCTTTAGTTGAATACAAAAGTGACATGTGGATCTATGCTAATAATTGGGGGGACAACTTGATCATCTTTCTGAGCAGTTTGCAGTGTTTGCAGGGCTCGTTTATATAGTTCCATATTGAAGCTAAGCTGGTGGAAAGAAATATCATGGATGGGCTTATCATTGTTGGGCTATTATTTTGTTATTGAAATATTGTGTGGATTTCATCACTTAAATCAAAATGCTGTTGGACATCACTTATTTTTGGATCATATTAACTGATGCTATGCATATCACTTTTTTTTAATTTTTTTTGTCATATGTATTTATATTTATGAATGTAAAAATTATATTTTGTATAAATATAAATTCTAATTTATTATGATATTTTATTGAATAAGTACTTATGTAATAACAATTATGTTATATTATAATTTTTATTATAATAATATAAATTTTAAATTTATTGTAGAGTCAAAATATAAAGTGTATATTACATTGTAACATTTAAATTAATATAAAATATTGAAAAAAGATTTATTAGGTTGTTTGAATCAACAAAATAAAATAAACATAACAGCAATACAATTGTTTTAAGAGACTTGTGTAAAAAACTAATATTAATATGCATTTACAGATAAAGAAATTGTAAATGAGTTTAACTCTCTTCAATTTTAGAAAAATTATGCTTGGAGTTAAAAAATTATGGCCTATAAATGAAGCGGACTTAAACAGATCAACCCATTTAATTCGCTCAGTTAATTTAATTTTCTTCACTTAACTTAAAATTTTGAATTATAAAATTTTTAATTTGAAATTTAAATAGATATAATTTACATGAATGATTAAATTTAAGGTTTAATTATTCTGTTGGTCTCTATAGTTTCATAAAATTTTCAATTAAGTCCTTATACTTTTTTTTCTTTTTAATTGAATTTTTGTACCAATTTTTTTTCAATTAGGTCCCTCTTAGTAGTAATTTCCTTAATTGTATAGGGACCCATCTAAAAAAAATTGGTACAGGAACTCAAATAAAAGGAAAAAAATGGTGTAGAGACTCAATTGAAAAAAAATTAGTGCAGAGACCCAATTAAAAGGAAAAAAAGTATAGGGACCAAATTAAAAATTTTGTAAAATTATAGGGACCAACAGAGTAATTAAACCTAAGTTTAATTGAGTTAATAGTCAAATTAGTCCCTGAAAGACGAGACAGGTTTGGCGGATTTTTTTAATTTGGCGGGCTCCAAATCCTAGCCCGACCCGCCCTTTTTAGCGGGTTTAGCGGATCGGCCCGACGAGCTCGACCCGTTTTGCCACCCCTACTTTTATCACACGAAAAACATCTTACGTAGATACAAGTTTAGTTTCGATCTAGTGTAGATACATATGTTAGTATTTTCATTTTTTATTGATATAAATGGTCATTTATTCAATAAAAGACTAATAAAACTATTTTAAAAAAATTAACACAATTAAGTTTCTATGCTATCTCATTAATCTCATACAAATATTAGGATTATGTCTACGAACTTAATATCTTAATGTAGTAGATCTAAAAATATAGATCATTGCAAAGTTATATATAAACTTTATATTAATTTTTCTATTCTTGTGTTTCAATCTTTAAAATTTTTTACAATTTAAATTAAATGTGATATAAATTTTGCTATTTTAAAATAAACTTTTTAAATCATCTCGATTTCTCGAAATAAAAATAAATGGTTCTAAATCAGATAAATATGAAAAGAATTAGAAAGTATTAAAAAAATAAATTGACATGAAGGCAGCATAAATTTCCATTTGAGACTCCATTATTACTGCTGATTGCTAAACATGGGCTGCTTTCTCTTTTTTTTTTTCTATTAACAAAATCCAAACATTTGAGGTCCAATTCATTATTTAGAACATCCAATCCAATGCTGCCACAACCCAATCCAGAAATCCACCAACTAACACTAGCAATGGATAGGCTTGACTCAAGCCACAGCCACCATCACCCAGACAAGCCCTGACACCAATTTCTATCTGTCGATCTAATAGTGAACCAAAAAGAATATCTGTATATCTGTACCAACTTGCATCTGTACTGTAGAACGACCCTAATAATAATAGAGAGAAAGAAAAAAAGAAAGGAGTAAATGAAAAAAATTCAAATAAAAAAAAAAGAGGAAAAAGAGATAAATATAGTGGTATAGTGGTAGTGACCATGATGATAATAAAAAAAATATGAAGAAAAAGAAAAAGGAAAAAAAGAAGAAAAGGAGAAAGAAGAAGATGACAAAATCCCATAACATAAATTAAATGACTTGATGTACTTGGATGTAATAAAATTATTTGAATGTATAACTGGATAAATATATTTATTCTTTGTCTAATGATTAAAAATATTAAATTTTTTTACGTAAATATATAATTAT
>NC_029792.2:128049381-128057129 GCF_000816755.2 Arachis ipaensis | reverse complement strand
CGTACCTTTTTAGATGAATTAAAATATAATCTTATTTTTTTTATAGAAGTAAATATTAAATTAGTATCTAAAAAATTCTGATAATGATAAAATGATACCTGATTTTTGTTGTTAATAAAATAATTTTTAAAAGATTTTAAAAATTGACAAAGACACTCAATCATAAAAGAATGACATCATAGTGAATGAAAAACGTTAATGTAACCATCGAAAGAGAGTTCTGATAATGGCAGAAAGCTCCGACGATCTTCTTTTTCTTTTTCTTCGTGTTCGCTGCTTCTTCTTCTTCTTGAACATGTTACTGCGTCCCCTTCCGCTACAGTAGCAGAAGAAGAAGATCGCCATGACACACTGCCGCACTTCGTCACGTTTTTTTTTGTTCGCCGCTCCTTCTTCTTCAAAACGCTTCAGCCATGGCAATACCTCGTCGCGTTCTCGTGTTCGCCGCTTTATCTTCTTCTTCAACATGCCGTTGTGTTCCTTCTGCATCCCCTCCGGCCTTCGACATGGCAGCACCTCGTCGTTGCGTTTCCTTCCACTGGAAACATCGAAACTCTTTGCCATCATCGAAGTTCTCTTCGACGGTCATATCAACGTTTTTCATTTACTGTGACATCCTCCTTTTATAGTTTGGCAATTTTGTTAAATTTTAAAATTTTTCAAGGACTATTTTGTTAATAAAAAAATTCAGGTACTATTTTGTTAGTGTCATAATTTTTTTTATACCGATTTGGTATTTACCTCTTTTTTCATAATTAGGGGTGGCAAAAGGCCGTCCCGTCTCGCTCCACCAAAAGCACGCCATTTGATTGTAGTCTGTCTCGCTGCGTTTGTTTTCAAGAGCAGAACAAGACACTGAGAATAGGATAAGACAAGACACTACACTGATGGATAGAGACACAAAATTTTGTGTTCTTGTATTCTGTTTGGCGATAAACTAGAGCAAATTATGAAAATTCAATTTATTTTCATTTTTTTTCATTAAAAAATTTGAGATGAAAAATATAATAATAAAAAATATAATTATGAAAAATTAACAAGAATAATGAAAAAAAATAAAAAATAAATTGTGTCCCTTGTTAGTGTCTCTGTGTCCTTCCTGTCAGGATGGACACAAAATACACTAATTCAGTGTCTCTAGACACATTGTCTCTGTCCATGTCTCCTCTGCCAAACACGATTTTGTGTCTCTGTATCCCTATCTCAATGTCCTATCTCTATAAACAAACGCAGCCAAATTTCTATCCCATCCTAAAGTCCGCTAATATTTATTTTTGTTTTTAATTATTAAATATTAAAAAATATAATTTTACAAACATTTTAATAAACTTATAATTTTTAAAGACAAAAGAAATTATGATTTCTAAATTCATATTTAAAAATATAAGTTAAAATATATTGTTAAATTATTAGATTAAAAAAAGTAGACTAATGAATAAAAATGATGAACAAAAATAATAAATTCAACATTTTTCATAAACAAAAATAATATAGTTCAAGTTCTTCTTTGTTAAAAGAAAAATTGAGATGAGTGTACCATTTACTCTTTTAGTGGCAATTTTAGGCAATAGATATGGTTTAAAATTTTATAAGAAAAATATTAGGCAAGCAATATTTTTTAGTACCTCTGTTTTATATTATAAACAAAACTCTTCTTCATTTTCTTTTCACTAATATTGTTGGCACTAACATTTTCTATTTTATAGTTAACCATTAAAGTTAAAACAAAATTCATCTTTTATTCACAACTCATAAATATTAACTCTAAAAAAATACGAAAATATATCCTAAATCTTGATAAATAATTGATTTCAACCCTATTTAAATAGTTAGATGGTAATCAATAGAGATTAATAATCATCTAAAATTATAATTTTAAGAGGTTCTTAGAACATGATAATTCCATACTTCCATAAAATTTATTTAGTTACACCAAATTTAAATCGAAAGGTTCGATTTGTAACTTAAAAAATTTTAAAATTATATTTTGTGAAATTGACTTTTCGATTTTTGTACTCTAAAATTCTAAAATTTAGTCTACATAAAATTAGAACATTCGATTTCTTTATAAATTTTATTATCACTCAAATCGGATAGTCCGATTTATTAATTAAAATTTTAAAAAAAATTACGTTCCATATTAAAAAAAAAAAAAAACACGCAAACTAATCATTCTAGTAGATAACACACCATCTTCGTCCATTCTTAAAAAAAATTAGCCACATTGGGAGAACTTAGAAGAACCTGATCTTACATTTTTTTTTCTCCTATAACAATCTTACTCGTAACAATAACAACTTAACTCCTGAAATTGCAAGAACAATGTCTCCCACAATTTTAATCATCAAAAAATATATATTTGGTGGCTTATTCAATGACATGTTTGATATCATAACTTACTGGCAAGGGCAAGATATTTGGTGTGTCGACCTTGAGCAAAAATTTTGCCACTCTTTTTCTTTCTAAACTCCACACTAACAACAGCTACAGCCTTTCCGAAACGTAGAAGCCTTGCATCGATTTCAATCTCCTCCTAAATAAAAACATCAAACAAAAAATCAATATTGCTTATCAAAAATAATATTTATATACTAAAATTAATTATTATGTATTTATGTATAAATATATGTGTTATTTAATTTATTTTTAATGTGTATTGTGTATTTTAATGTATATTTTATACTAATAATTCATTTAGTAGCTGATTTTAATATATGATTTTTGATATGCAGTTATATTCAGTTTAATTTTTATACAATTTAATTTCTATACAACAATTTTTACAAAAACAAGAAAAATAAATACGCTTTTTAATTTTGGCGTTTGCTTTTAGTAATATTTTTCAACCATATTGAGATTTGGGATATTTTTTATGTGGAGATCACAAATTTAAACCTCGAATTTGTGATTTTTAATTTTTTTTTAAACATGCAAATTCGAGGATTAAATTTATATTTTAGTATTAAAAAAATTTTTAAATGTGAAAATTAGATCCTCTAATCTGTTTTACGGTAAGAAAATGTTTCAATACAAATTTTATTATTTTTTAAATCTGTGAGTCTAATTTATTATTTAAAATTTTTAAAAAAATCATATAAAAAAACTCACTGAAAAAAATAGGCAAATAAATAGCCTCATATTACGGGTATGGGGAATGAAAATCTTTCAGAAATCTGTTTCAGTAAAAAATTTATTCAATCTAAAGGTCACCTCCTTTTGTTTTTTTGTTTTTTTATTTTAAGAAAAGAAAAAAATGATTATAAATCATAAAATAAGTCACCAACCAAACAATAACATGTATATAAATATGCCAGTAAATTATAGTTTAAATAATATAATTTTTCATATCCACTTAAAAATCGCGAATTTCAGTATAATTCTTAATTGAGATAATACTCAATTTGGTGCCTGGAGTTACACTCGAGTCTCAATTTAGTTCTTAAAGTTTTAATTGCCTCCATTTTGTCTCCAAACTTTTCAATTGACTCTGTGACAGAAACCATTGTAGGAACTAACGTGATTAAAATTTAAAAAGTTCAGGAGCTAAATTGAGACAATTGAAACTTCAAGAACTAAATTGAGACTCGAGTGTAACTTCAGGACCAAAATGAGTATTTTCTCTTCTTAATTTAAAAAAAAAAGATGTATATAAATATAAATAAATGTGATGGACACTAACATGGAGATAGGCAGCATCAAAGTATGAAACATTGATCTCAACAGAAACTCCGGAAGTCATGGGGGATGGAATTTTTATTAATTAAAATTTTAAAAAAAATTACTTTCCATATTAAAAAAAAAAAAAAACACGCAAACTAATCATTCTAGTAGATAACACACCATCTTCGTCCATTCTTAAAAAAAATTAGCCACATTGGGAGAACTTAGAAGAACCTGATCTTACATTTTTTTTTCTCCTATAACAATCTTACTCGTAACAATAACAACTTAACTCCTGAAATTGCAAGAACAATGTCTCCCACAATTTTAATCATCAAAAAATATATATTTGGTGGCTTATTCAATGACATGTTTGATATCATAACTTACTGGCAAGGGCAAGATATTTGGTGTGTCGACCTTGAGCAAAAATTTTGCCACTCTTTTTCTTTCTAAACTCCACACTAACAACAGCTACAGCCTTTCCGAAACGTAGAAGCCTTGCATCGATTTCAATCTCCTCCTAAATAAAAACATCAAACAAAAAATCAATATTGCTTATCAAAAATAATATTTATATACTAAAATTAATTATTATGTATTTATGTATAAATATATGTGTTATTTAATTTATTTTTAATGTGTATTGTGTATTTTAATGTATATTTTATACTAATAATTCATTTAGTAGCTGATTTTAATATATGATTTTTGATATGCAGTTATATTCAGTTTAATTTTTATACAATTTAATTTCTATACAACAATTTTTACAAAAACAAGAAAAATAAATACGCTTTTTAATTTTGGCGTTTGCTTTTAGTAATATTTTTCAACCATATTGAGATTTGGGATATTTTTTATGTGGAGATCACAAATTTAAACCTCGAATTTGTGATTTTTAATTTTTTTTTAAACATGCAAATTCGAGGATTAAATTTATATTTTAGTATTAAAAAAATTTTTAAATGTGAAAATTAGATCCTCTAATCTGTTTTACGGTAAAAAAATTTTTCAATACAAATTTTATTATTTTTTAAATCTGTGAGTCTAATTTATTATTTAAAATTTTTAAAAAAATCATATAAAAAAACTCACTGAAAAAAATAGGCAAATAAATAGCCTCATATTACGGGTATGGGGAATGAAAATCTTTCAGAAATCTGTTTCAGTAAAAAATTTATTCAATCTAAAGGTCACCTCCTTTTGTTTTTTTGTTTTTTTATTTTAAGAAAAGAAAAAAATGATTATAAATCATAAAATAAGTCACCAACCAAACAATAACATGTATATAAATATGCCAGTAAATTATAGTTTAAATAATATAATTTTTCATATCCACTTAAAAATCGCGAATTTCAGTATAATTCTTAATTGAGATAATACTCAATTTGGTGCCTGGAGTTACACTCGAGTCTCAATTTAGTTCTTAAAGTTTTAATTGCCTCCATTTTGTCTCCAAACTTTTCAATTGACTCTGTGACAGAAACCATTGTAGGAACTAACGTGATTAAAATTTAAAAAGTTCAGGAGCTAAATTGAGACAATTGAAACTTCAAGAACTAAATTGAGACTCGAGTGTAACTTCAGGACCAAAATGAGTATTTTCTCTTCTTAATTTAAAAAAAAAAGATGTATATAAATATAAATAAATGTGATGGACACTAACATGGAGATAGGCAGCATCAAAGTATGAAACATTGATCTCAACAGAAACTCCGGAAGTCATGGGGGATGGAATTACTGCTGCGCCCACCACATCCACCAGCAAAGCGGCGGCGCCACCGTGAAAAGAGTTGTTAGAATTCTACACAACAATGAAAGAAAGAAAGAAAGAACAATTCTCATAATAAAGCAATAATAATTTAATTAGATAAGAGTATAGATTATAATTATTACGAGTAAACGTGGCGTTATGTTCATGGAGCAAAGCACATGGGCAGGCTCCATGAGATGAATTTGGAGGCCATTCATACACAAATGTTCTATGAACTTCCATGGCAATCCATCTACAACTGATGCTCTTTCCATTCCTTTCTCTAACATCTTCTTCACACATTCTAACTCCATTTTTTTTCAATTGTCGTAGCAGTATTTGCGGCTTTTTATTCCATTTGCTAGTTGTTTGATTTGGAGTTTTGGACCACTTTTATTTTTAATTTGAGTAATGTTTTGCATTCAAATTTTTTTATGAACCAAATTTAATTAAATTAAATAATAAAATTTAAAATAATATTTTTTTTTATCGAAGATATGAAGACTCGAACCCGCAATTTTTTAATTGAGTATGAGAAGACTATGCCATTTGAACTATTGTTTCTTGGTAATTTAAAATAATATTAGTATAACTGATTTTTGTTATGTTAAATTAATTTAATTTAACTTGGTTAATAAAAAGCTTTAAATATATAGTATTATTTTTTTAATTTATTCCATTTTCACGGATCGGATGGCAATCAAAGATTTACACTATGTTTGGATTAAAGAAATTTGGAAGGAAAAAAATTTAGAAAAAAAATAAATAAAAAAGTAAATTTTTTTCTTTGATAGGATGAGAAGAGAAGTTAGGGGGAAGAGAAAAAAATTGATGTGAGATCCATGTTAAAATTTTTCCTTCAATCATGCAAAAAAAAATTGATGAAAAATTAATAAATTACAAATTTATTTTTTGTGTAACATGAAAAAAGCAATAATAAATTATAACTTATATATAATATAGATAAGAGTATTAATATAATTTTATTTTATTATAATTTTTTCTTTTTTTTACTTTTTTTTTTTCATCTCAACAAAAAAATCCACTTTTATTTGCTTCTATTTTCTTTCTTTTTATTTTCTTTTTTTTTCAATTTTTTTTCTCTTTTTTCATCTTACATCTAAATAATACCTTAGATTTACGAATTAAATTGGACCATTTATGAGAATCAATGAAGTTTTGCTATTAATGGAAATATTAACATTGATTAATATAAAATTAATTTGGATTAATGGAGTAATTAGTTCATTTGAATTCGAATCTATCTTATACATGCATTAATTTATTGGCAAACAACAAATTTTTAAATGAAGATTAAATTCACGACAGATTAATTTTTAGTCTGTGGAACTAAAAAGATCCGTAAGCAACAAAAAAACATTGATTAATTAAAAATTGTAATAAAATAAAAAAATTGTAGTAGTTGATAGCGAAGTTATCGGATTTCATCATATACATGACATCGCTTAGTAAAAAAAAATTCCTTCCTAGATTAAATGACTAAAAACAATTTATGACTACAAATAATCGATAATCGATAATCGATGGCTCTACAGATTAAAAATAATGGTCGTGGTCAAAGAGGCACAAGGATTAACAAAAAAATAACATACCTTCAAGTGGGTATTTCACTTTGAGTGTGTAGAATTTTCACAAGAAAATATTTTTTTTTCTGTAATTTAGAATACAATAAAAGTATAATTTTTAATTTTGAAGAGAATTCTAATTCTCAGCTTAGTGTTCAAACTAAATCAGACTAAAAAAAGTCTCATTTACAATTTTATCATTACTAAAGATTGAAATGTCAAAATTATTCCTAATAAATAAATAAAGACAAATAAAAAAACTACAAAGACAAAATAATAAAAAAACACACAATTCATTTCTTTCATACAATTAATTGTTTTATCTTTTAAATCATGAATTTGAATCTAAAATAGAATTAGAATTCATTTAAAAAAAAAGAATTTTTTTTCTCACTTGAATACTTTCCAAACACACTCTTTATATTTATAGGATATTTTATTAGATACGAGAGAATTTTTTATAAAATTTATGCCAAAATTTGAAAAGAAGCATGTCACTAAAGAAAAACTACCTTGCTACAACCTCCAAAGTATCACCACTTCACCAGTATTATAAGTTAGAAATAGCTAGTAGCATCTAATGCCACGCTAGACACAAGAAAAACCACGGCGTTTGATTTTGATGCGCAATAAAAGCAAATGCAGCGTCATTTTTGTTTTATTTGGACATCAAAACAGTTTGCGCATGCGGTTTTTATCTTGGTTAGACTTTTTCATTTTCTCCACTTTTTTCTTCTTTTTTGTGT
>NC_029792.2:128041846-128049294 GCF_000816755.2 Arachis ipaensis | reverse complement strand
ACACTTTTTTTTTTTTTTTGAACAAAGAGAGCTCAACACAATGAAGTGGAGCAGTAAAGATTGAATGACACTAAAAACAAGACATAAACACAAATAACAAAGATAATCCGTTGTCATCTCCGACATTGCTATTAACAACCAAACGGATCAACTCCACATCATTTTCTATAATTCGAGAATGACATAATGTACACCTTTAACACTTGTCTCTAATCTCTCAAAAACTCTTCTGTTTCGCTCCACCCAAATGTTTCAAATAAACCGCAAAGAAGCCTATTAGTCATTTCTTTTGCTCCAACTTTTCGCCTACTACTCCTGTCCAACTCTCAAAGAACTCTTTAACAGACCCTGAAATGACCTATGCTCTATCGGCATATAACACACTTCTAGCATTAGCACACTTTTTCTTGCCAAATCATAAATATAAATATAATATTCACACTATTGATTCCAAGATCACTTACTCACATAAATGGCATTATTATATTTTACATCACTCAAATTTAGTAACAGTTATAAGAATATAAGAAATTTTTTTTTGAAACAAACACTAAAAGCCCGTTTGAAAAGCTTTAAAAGTAATTTTTTTGAGCTATTGACTTATGAAAAGTAGTAGTATTAATCTCTGGTGTAATTTTTAAAATCAAATTGTAACTTTTTAAAAAGCTATTTAGGAGCTTATAGAAAAGTTAAAAAAATTACTTCTCTTATAATACTACTACCTTTTTTTATCACATTTCTTTTAAAATAAGCATTTTTAGAATTAAAAACCCAAACACAAAATAACTTATTTATAAACTACTTTTAATATAGTCATTTATTTATTGTTTAAGCTAATTTTTTAAAAAGAACTTAATTAAACTGTTTACCCAAACTAGGCCTAAACATTTTTATTCATAGAGAGATAATTAACAACATACATATGAAGCCTTTATATAGACAAACCTTCATAATAAAATAATAATTTTTATAACAATTAAGCACTAGTTGTAATGATTCAAGAAACAAGTAGAAACTTTGACTAGTCAAATTTCTTGTTCAATTTTACTTCAAATTTTTAGTCATCAATCTTTAAACTTTCAATTCATGATTCATCATTCTTCTAGTATGGAGGTGATGAGTGCAACTTGTTCATGATTCTTCCAATTTGATTTGTAGCCTCCAATTTTGACTAAGATAAAGTTTGACTTGTGATTCTTCTAGCTTCTAGTTTTATCATTTATAATTCTTGTAGTTTCTAATTTCATGATAGTTCTAGTATGGTGTAGTTGTACTACTCTCTTGAATATTCTTGATTTAATTATCTAACATTGCCTCCCTTAAATCAAGCTCGTAAAATTTATCATTCAAAGCATCTTTTTCAACTTGTAAAATAACTTTATCTTCAACGGTTTTGTAAAGATATCTGCAACTTGGTCTTCAGTGGGACAGTACTCAATCACAACTTATTTCTCATTTACCAACTCTCTAATTTTATGAACCCGAATATTAATATGTTTCGATCTTTCACGAAATACTGGATTTTTGCAAAGTGTAATAGCTGACTTGTTATCGCAAAATATTGTTGTTGGAGTACTTTGTTTCTCATTCAAATCCTCAAGAATTCTTCTAAGCCAAACTGCTTGTCTTGCACAACTTGCTGCTGCTATATATTCTGCTTCTGCTGTAGAGAGTGCTACTACTGGTTATTTTTTTTATGCCCATGAAATTGCACTAGAACCAAGATGAAATGCAAATTTCGAAATACTTTTCCTTGTTTCTATATCTCCAGCCCAATCACTATCAGTGTAACCAACAAGATTCACTTCATTAGTATTTTCATAATAACTACCATCATTTAAAGTACCTTTGATATATCGAAGAATCCGTTTTGCCGCTTGCAAATGGTTGGTGTAAGGCTCTTCCATAAATCTGCTAAGTAATCCAACTCCAAATACAATATTTGGTCTAGTTGCAGTTAAGTACTTCAGACTTCCAATCAAGCTTTTGTAATATGTAGAATTTATTTCTCTTCCTTTATCTTCTCTCAACAACTTGAACTTCTCTTCGACTGGAGTAGGAACTGGCTTTGAATGTTCCATCTGAAATTTCTTCAAAATATCATTTGCATATTTCTTCTGAGAAATGAAAATTTCATCATCCTTTTGAAGAACTTCGATGCCAAGGAAATAAGACATCAAGTCCATATCCGTCATTTCGAAGTGCTTTATCATAGCCTTCTTAAATTCTGCAATTATCTTTAAATTGTTGCTAGTAGAGATTAAATCGTCAACATAAAGGCACACGATCAAGATATCTCCAGGTTCAACGAACTTGATATAAAGCATATTCTTAAATGGACATCTTTTGAAACCATTCTGAGTGAAATAAGAATCAATCTTCTTGTACTATGCTCTTGGTGCTTGCTTTAACCCATACAAAACTTTCTTCAACTTGTAAACTTTATCTTCTTCTTCAGAAACTTCATATCCTGCAGATTGCTCAACGAAAGTGCCATTTAGAAATGGAGACTTAACATCTATTTGATGTATCTTCCATTTATTTTGAGTCGAGAGTGAAATAATCATACGAATAGTGTCTAATCTAGCAACAGGAGCAAATACTTCAAAATAATCGATACCTGGTTTTGTTTGTATCCCTTAGCAACTAATCTCGCTTTGAAACGATAAATTTCACCATTGGATTTGTACTTAGTTTTGTAAACCCACTTTACTCCAATCGATTTCTTATCTGCTGATAAATCTATCAGCTCCCATGTGTCATTCTTCTGAATGGCATGAATTTTCTCATCCATTACTTTCTTCCAATTGTTGTCTTTAGAGGCTTCTTCAAAGTTCAACGGCTCACAATCTGAAAATAGAGAAAAATTTATGATTTCTTCATCGGATGGATCGTTGTCATTGCCAACTTCATAATCTGCTAATCTAGCAAGTAGTCTTCCCTCTCTTTGCGATCTTTTAGATGATTCTGGTTGTTCAGCTGTGTCAGGTTTCCTTTCTTCTACTTCATCACATGTATTTGGAATTATAGTCAGCCATTTTTCTGTCTTTGTATTCTAATCCCACATGCCTTTTTCGTCAAACGTCACATCTCTGCTGATGATCACTTTCTTTGATTCTGGATTATACAGCTTGTATGCTTTTGAGTTTGTGCTATAGCCGATAAAGATACACTTCTCGTCTTTGTCATCTAACTTCTTCCTTAATTGATCTGGTATGTGGGCATAAGCTATATATCCAAAGACTATGAAATGATGGATGGAAGGCCGCTTTCCACTCCAAGCTCCCTCTGGAGTTTTATCACGAACACTTTTTGTTGGACACTTGTTTAAAATATGAACTGCTGTTGCGACTGCTTCTGCCCAAAACTCTTTAGACATTTGTTTTGACTTGAGCATGCATCTGACCATATCCATGATGGTTCTATTCTTTCTTTCATCAACTCCATTTTGTTGAGAAGTATATCTAGTTGTTAGTTGGTGTTGAATTCTGTGTTGCTTAAAGTAATCTGAACATGCAAGATATTCTGTTCTTCTGTCTGTTCTGAGAATTTTGATTTTACAGCCACTTTGTTTTTCGACAAATGGCTTGAATGTCTTGAAGGTATCACATGCTTCTGATTCAGAAAGTATAACCATGTATATCTACTAAAATCATCAATAAATTTGATAAAATACCTACTACCACTATTGCTTGGAACTTCAACAGAACAGAGATCTGAATGCACAATTTCAAGTAATCTTCTTGCTCTCTATGGCTTTCCTGTAGGGAATAGATCTCTGTGCTTCTTTTTCCGTTGACAAATCTCACAAACACAATTGAAAATATGAACTCGTGATAGACCAGAAACAAGTCCTTTTCTTGACAGGTAATTTAGATCAGAAAAATAAAAATACCTGAACCGTATGTGCCACAACCAGTTATCATCAAGTATCATAGAACTCAAGCAAGAGGAATAAACATATTGAATTTTTAACGGAAACATTCTGTTGAATTCATATTAATTTATTTATGAACATTCTATTGTTATTAAATACAGTGCAATATCCACGATAAATTATCATCTTATATCCCTTCTCAAATAATTGCCCCATACTCAGTAAATTGTAATCAAGTTCAGGAGCATAGAAAATATCAGAAATATAACTCAGAGAACCATCTTTCAATCTAATTGGTATATGCCATTTTCCTTCAATAGGGATCTTTGTACTATTACCAAACTTCAATAATAGTTTAACTGAATCATCTAGTGAAGAAAATAACTCATCTCTACCAGACATATGATTACTACAAGCATTATCCAAGTACCATATATTTTCATCTTCAGCACATGAATTGCTTGTAAAAAATAAAGCCTGAGTACCCGGATTATCATCAATCAATATTTTGATGCTAATTTTCTGTAACGTGTGCTTGATTGTTATTCACCATTTTGAATCTGCAATCTGCTGCTTTGTGTCCATTCGAAATTGGTTCTTTCTTGATAAAAATTGCCTCGACCTCTTCCTCGGTTGACAGGCCTAAAATTCGTTCCACCTCTTTCTTAGATTAGGTGGTGTAAAATTATTATAACTTCCTTGGTTGTAATTGCCACAGCCTCTACTTCTGAAACTTCATCTACCTCTATTTTGAAGATTGAAACCACGACCTCATCCTTCTTGTGTATGGTTTGATTCTGCAACATTGTTTAAATTCACTCGACTTTTCAGGACTTTCTCGGTTGATTTTTCTAGCTTCTCCAGTATTCTACTGATGTGGCTTTCCATGGTTCCTTGTAACTCTGAAATCGTCATGGTATCCATATCGTGGGACTCTAGTATCATAGTCACCACATTATCATACTTCATCGGTATGTTGCGAAGAATTTTCTCCACCACTTTACTATCAGGCATATCTTCTCCATAGACTCTCATCTTATTGACAAGATTTGTAACACGAGTAAAATATTGCTCAACATTTTCTGAGCTAGATATCTCATACCTTTCATATTCTCTTCTGAAAGACTGTAGCTTTGCTTTTTGAACTTTATCTACGCCTTTATATGACAGCTTCAACGTGTTCCATGCTTCTTTTGCACTTTTAGCATTTGCTATTTTTTCGAACACCGTATAATCTATATCTTGATGAATTTGAGATAGCATAAATTAATCTCTCCTCTGTTGGGCAGCATCTGCTCTTTCTTGTAAACTCGGTTCAATGAAATTCCATAAGTTCTGGGCCTTCAAGTGGGTAGACATCAAAGTCTCCCAATAACTATAATCAAGTTTTCCATCTAACTTGGGACCGGACCATACAATATTGAAAGTGTTTGTCATACTGACTTTATGAATAAACAACTATGTGAGAACTTTCACACATCTCACAAACTCTCAAACACCAGGCGCTAGATTAACCAGCTCTGATACCAAATGTAAATATAATACCCACACTATATTGGCCCCAAGATTACTCACTCACATAAATGACACTATCATATTTTTCATCACTCAAACTTACTAACAATCATAAGAATATAAGAGAGAATTTTTGAAACAAACACTAAGCATTTTTATTCATCGAGAGATAATTAACAACATACATATGAAGCCTTTATATAGGCAACCTTTCATAATAAAATAGTAATTTTTATAACAACTAAGCACTAGTTGTAATGATTCAAGAAACAAGTAAAAACTTTGACTAGTCAAATTCCTTATTCAATTTTGCTTCAAATTTTTAGTCATCAATCTTGAAACTTTCAATTCATGGTTCATCATTCTTCTAATATGGAGGTAATTAGTGAGTGCAACTTGTTTATAATTTTTCTAATTTGATTTGTAGCCTCCAATTTTGACTAGGAGATAAAGTTTGACTTGTGATTCTTTTAACTTCTAGTTTCATCACTTATAATTCTTGTAGTTTCTAATTTCATGATAGTTCTAGTATGGTGTAGTTGTACAATTCTCTTGAATATTCTTGATTTAATTATGTAACATTGCCTCCTTTAAATTAAGTTTGTAAAATTTATCATTCTAAACATCTTTTTTAACTTGTAAAATAATTCTATCTTCAATAGTAATTTGTCAAAATCTCAAAGTTTTTACTTCATTCGGTATATGTGATGTATATGTCATTTCAAAGTGATTTATTAATTTATTAATAAGTCTTTTAATAGCAGTTCTACCAATTATTTTATTGTGAAAGGTCAGATCAGTTTATTCTCTCATAAGTACTTTCATATTTGGCTTAGTAGGATTAAGCTCAACAATGAATTTTAAAAAATTGTTTAAAAATTTTCCTTCTTTACTTATGTTGATTCGTGTAGAAATTTATTCAAAAAACTAAAATATTAAAGAATACTATATCCTTAATCATAAAATATCGATTACTTGTTGAATTTTATGAATTGTGTGAAAGTTGGATACTCTAAAATCATGAGTTCAAGAGTTTCATAAAACTCTTTTGATAGAAAAAAAATGTGAATGAAAGATCTCGTTGAATTGAATTGTGTCCATGAATTTAAAAAATAGCGAGAATTCTTGATCTCTCTCAATTTGAAAATCCAAAATTTGGATCGATGTCCTTTCACCGAATCCTCCTAATAAATTGCATTGATTTATATGAAAGATTTCATCTCAATTGAAAAATTTAGTTATTCACCATGTAAGAAGATTTCCGCTAAACATCCGTGGTTAACTAGTTAAAGTACCCAATTTATAATTAGTGAATTGGTAGGTTCAATTTCTATTGGATGTACGCCAATAAAACACTTACTTAAATAAATATTTTTTAAATCTATTTTATATATTATGTATTTCATATCCTATAAAATAATATTGAGAATAAAACTATCGCTATCAAGATAACAAATCTTTTATTTCCGTTCTGAATTTGTAATAAGATCAATTAGAACAAATCACACACTCATATTTCAGAAATAGAAAAAGAATAAAAATTCTATGGCCAAACTACCAAAGTCAAACTGAACCGAACTAGAAATAAAAAATTAAAATGGGGTTTATCTCTTTTATTTTTTTAAAAAAAGATATAAATAAAAAAGATAGTTAGTCGATTCATATGAATCTAATTCATAAATTTTTTTTTTACCGAATAGTTAGTCAAATAATTTTTTCTATTTTTTTTACCAAATCAAATACTTTCTTATTTATACTTTATTGCATATAATTTAACTCCATATCTATAAATATTCAATCAATAGAATCAGATGTGTTATGTTATATAAGAGAATTTTCATTTCTCTATTTCTGTCAATTTTTTAATTATCTTAGATTTTAAATGCTTTGTCTAAAATTATTTGTTTACACAGCAATGATATTCTTTGTTTCTCTTTTCTATCTTTGGATTGAAAAATACTTAAAATGGAAGGAATCGTAGCTAAATTCTTAACTCCAGCAGCAATAAGCAGATAGAGCCTTCAAGTTCAATCACATGTTGAGTAGTTTTAAAAAT
>NC_029792.2:128039832-128041774 GCF_000816755.2 Arachis ipaensis | reverse complement strand
TCTGGAGTGCACTAGCTTACATGTTTAAAAATAATTTTGATTATTACTATTTAAATATTATTAATTTGTCAAACTATGTCAATATTAATTTTTCTTATAATAGATCTTATTATTCAGTATCTTATAAAAGAGGAAAATGGCCAAACAAAAAAAAAATAATTAAAACAAAATAAAAATGAGAAGTGATAAAAAAAAATTAATATTTCAATAGAATTATTGTGCGGTAATAATAAAAATTAGTTAATAAAAAATACAACTAATAAGTAATTAACATGGTGGAAACTCAGATACAATCGATTTCACGTAAAATTGATAACTGAGAGCCGTTAGATGAAAATTTAGTCAAATCAGTCAAATCATCCAACGACTCTCAGCTATCAACTTCAAACTATCAACTTCATATGAAGTCAACTGCACCTGAGTTTCCACTAATTAACATAGAATGTTAGATGAAGGGACTTGCGAAGGGACTTGGGCTACAAGTTTGCACTGAATGGTTTATATGTCTTAAGGTCAAGCAAGACACCAACTATGGACCCAACAAGAGCAGCAAGTGTTACCATGAGACAAAACATACTTAAACTTTGCAAAAGAATCCAACTCCCACTCCATTTTGGGATCTTCTTCTGCTTGATATGCATTTCCACCGGAAAATAAACTGATAACGGCCAAAACCCTAATGCCCCAATTACTCCCAATATATCATTAAAGAACGGAATTAACATTGCTATAACAGTGCTTACCACAACATACAATGATCTCCAAACTAGTCTAAATATGTTTAAGTTGTATGAGGATAAAAATGGAATTTGAACTTTGTGTTCTTTTCCAAGTATTTCCCATTTTTTAGTTGCCCGTTCTTCAATAAATGCAAACAGGGGTTGAGAATAAACTTGGTATGCTCCCGCAAGTTGAATGAGTAGCGTTAAATTTGCGATGTCAACGAGCCAAAATGGTTTATCAAATGCGGTGAGTAAGTTCCCTGGTGCTGAGTTTCCAAATGCACCATAACCTATGCCATATAAATTTTTTTTTAGTATAGAATATATTTAATCTATATATATACATATTATATAACAATAATAAATTAATAGTACTAATTTTTTTAAATAAATTTGGAAGGACTATAGCCACCTTAACCCCCTTAAATCCGCCGCTGATCATGTAGAGGTTCAATTTGATTTTTGAGATTGCACTTATACTTTATTTTTAGTCCCAAAATTTTTAAATTAAAGTACTAATTTTAGTCTTTATGATCAATTTCATATTATTTTAGTCACCAAAAAAAAATTCATATTATTTTATTAATGTATCACACAAAATGATATATAAATATATCACGCAACATATTAATAAAACAATAATAGTTAACCAATCAGATACTAAAATGACTTATAAAATATTAGTCAGACAAAAATTAAATTGATAATTTTTGAAATTTTAGTGACTAGAATATAAAATACCACCAAATTAAACCTTTACTCATTAAGGCATATAATGATTTGTGTTCAACAATAGATGATGTTAATTATATCAAGCAAATTTAAGTAGTAAAACAAGTTAAACATAACCTGAAACTTGAGCAATTCCAAGAGCCAGACCAATTAAAGAATAAGTGAAGGACATGACTGAAGCAAGTATTGAGAGCCATCTCATCTTATGAAAATTAGGAATTTGAGAAAATACAAGTTGGATGGCTCCAAACCATATTATATAACGATTGCCAGAAACATGACATGTTTTGTTCTCACGAGAGGAATGTATACAATTTGTCTTTGTGATTGTCCTACCAATCAAAACCAATAAATTGTAATCAATTTCAAGCATAATTATCTTTTTTTTATAACTTCTATATGCTAAGATTAAGTAATTTTAATAACAAGATAATACAGAAATTTTTTTTAATTAGATTATATTTATTTATTTTATTAGTATTATCAAA
>NC_029792.2:128038546-128039774 GCF_000816755.2 Arachis ipaensis | reverse complement strand
GACCAAATGAAATCGATTTCAAAGATAAACATAAGAGTTAACTAAACTCACATCATACTAATGGCGGCCGCAATTGTATATCCTATTGAAGTTCCATAAAGATTTGCATACTGTATTATCCCACAAAAAATAGAATTTTTTCCTCCTGCAAAATAATTATGACATATCCAATATTATTTATGGAAATATTTAATTTTCAATGTATTATACTTGCTATCATAAGTTAGTTTTCTATTTTTCAAAACACCTTGTAATGAAATATATATGACCACTAAATCATAATATTTTATTTGTAAATAATATTACTCTATTTTATATGAAAATTTACCTTTTTTTTTTAAATAATTTTGTAACAATCTCAACTTTAAAGGAGAGAAAAGTTTGTTAAATATAACTACAACAACAAAATATCACTGTACTTATTAATCATTAAATAAAATTATTAGTCACAGCAAGATTCATATTAACATCATCAAATTTAGAACATCCATACCGAATTAAATATATATTTTCAAGTTCAATGTGTCATTTTTAATATTATGTGAATATGTGATTGCAATTAAAAAAAAAACATAAAACACATAAGATCATCTATATCTCTTCAAAATGCATTCTCAGATTGAAAAGGATCTGTAAATGTAAAATTCATATATAACTTAATTTTGTTTGTACTTACCTAGAATGTTATCAACCGCTTCCATGTACGTGTAGCTCCTCTTGCCAGTTATGGGGTCTCCAGCACGATAACAATTGGCAAGAAAATGTGAAGTATACAAAGTGAGAAAACCGAAGATCATCACAACAAGACCACCACTCCAACCTAATTGTGCTATCGACCATGCTAAGGATAAAGTTCCCGATCCAATTACTGCTGTTATTATATATGAGCTAGTCATCCACATGGTTCCTGCACCAAGTATAATATATATCAAATATCATAAAAAATTATATTCATTTGAATAATTAATATGTAAGTTAAAAACGTTATTTACAGAGCATTGAAATTAAATCTATTCATATATAATCAATGACAGCTTCAATTGTTCTTTTATGATTTTCTTATAAAAGAGAAAAAAAAAAGATTGTAACGATTGATTTAATTTGATTTGTATTATTATTACCTGTTCGTTTTGGGCTGCCCTCCTCGTCATAAAGTGAGACATCTTGATGATGGCTAACGGTGGTTGTTGTGGCGGCGGAAGAGATTTCATCAATCATGTTTTGTGTT
>NC_029792.2:128037448-128038372 GCF_000816755.2 Arachis ipaensis | reverse complement strand
TCAATCATATTTTGTGTGTTATGCATGGAGACTTCAAAAATATGACTATTCTACCTTACAACTAATAACTGTAAAAGGGAATTAAGGGGAACAATAGTTATGGGACTTCTAATGTTGCGATAATCAAGGGGAATGAGGATTTTGTGAGATCAGTTGTTAATCTAAGAGGAAGATTAGGAATGCATGCAGTTAATGATTAGAAATAGGTGAACACTAATCTGTAGATGGAGAATTTTATAGGGAATAGTGTAACGCAGCTATATCTTTTAAATTAAAAATTTAAAATTTAGAGGATCCAAATTCAAAATTTTAAATTTAAAATTTAAATAGATATAATTTAAATTAATAATTTAATTTATATATTTTAATTAATGATTTAATTTATATAATTTAAATTAATAATATGCTAATATGTACCTTAATTAACGATTAGGATCGCTTAAGCAATGTAACACACCTCTACAACCACTCATAATAAGGATTGTAGTTATGTCCTAAAGTTGCGTTACATTATTCTTTATTTTGCAACGTCGTATTCTAAAAAATTGAGGTGTGTAATCTACACATGTAGACATAGTAGCATTCACCTTAGAAATAATATGCTAATTATAACAAATTCTGAACTACTTAATATACAAGCATGCAATTCAACTGATCTTTTTTTATTTTTATCTTTTTTTTGTTAGATGACTTTTTTTTATTTGATTTGATTTAATTTTTTAATTTTAATGTATTGTGAAGCCAACAAAGGCCATCCAATTCAGCCAAAATTCAATATATTTTTAATATTTAAAATTAAAAATTATTATACAATAAAAATAACAGATAAGAATTTAACTAGGTACTTTAAGTCATAGTAAAATATTTGAGCCAACTAAACTATTATTTAATATTTATTTTTTTAAGAAGTACTACTAATTTTTT
>NC_029792.2:128018434-128037282 GCF_000816755.2 Arachis ipaensis | reverse complement strand
TTAGTGTCGATCAATCCGACGAGTTTAAAATAATTGATAGTCAAATATATACTAAAATAACCTATATTAATCAAATCATTAAAAAAAGAAGTATCAAATTATTTCAACTTACCACTCATTGCTATAATGCATTAACATTAAATTATTAAAAGAGATCTCTTTTTATAATTATCATTCAACATTCTTTGTTGATTTTCTTTGATACATTAACAATGATCAAATTTGAAATTAGGGTCTCAAACTCTCAATATTATTAGATAACTCATGATAAACATATTTGGATTGTACTCACGAATTAGTTTGAAGAGTTTAATTTGATGCACATGCACTGACAATGTAAAACATTTTACATAGTCATGCAAACAATTTACATAATCCTGCAATCACAACCTGTTTTTTTTTTGTTGACCATTCTCACAGTCAATGTAAAAAATAATTAGTTTTGCTAATGTGACGTTATGTGATTAGATACACATGTAAAATGATTTTACACTTGCAGTCCATCGAAATTAAATTTTAAGTTTGAAACCAAAAGTGTAAGGCATGCCATGCTACATTTAGATATAGTGAATGGTTTGATGTGGAGAGATATTAAGACCCGAAAGATTGATAGTGATCTGTTCTTGCTTGTGATGTTGGTAAAGTACTAGTGAGACATACTGAATAATGTGTTTTCTTCTCTTTCTTTACAAGTATTTTATAGAAGACGGACTTCCCTACAACGTGCACCATACATAGCAATGTAAATGAATGATTTCTGTCATCATGTATCTCATACATTACATTCCTTTGGCAACTGAACATGAATATTTTACACCAGCATTTTGTAAAAACTGCAAGTGTGTCTTCCTTTTTCCCTGGTCCAAGGATGATATTTACAATTTCATAGAAGCAAATGAAATCTATTTTGACAGGATTTGCGCATAGCCGCCATAGCTGAAGGTCACCTTAACAATGTATTGGCACTGCCCTGCAACAATCAAGGAGGGGCCTATAAATGTTGTTTTGAGTTTGCTGCTTACTTACAATAAGTGGCTGAACCCTGTATGAACTTGTTCGAACGAAAACAATGCAAGTGGTAGCCTTCTGTGAAATGACAGATGCATTGACTATCATTTTGCTTCTTATGTTGCCATTTGTTGTTCTCTCTGGATGAGTTACCACTACATCAGGCATCTGCAGTGGATTAGAGTGGGAATCACTGAGTTGCTCTTTATTATAAATCCTGTCCAAGCTTTGAATCGGTATCTTGTTGACTTCAAGATTCTGATTGAGCTCAGTGTCGTCTTCTAAAGCATTTAGAATTCTCTTGGCTTCCTTGGAAAAACCAATGGCGCGCCAAGCATCGGCAACCAGTTGTATAGTGGTTGTTTCTGGGGCAACACCCCTCCCTTCCATGATAACAAGTAATTCTTCTGCTTTCCAAGGTTGTTTTGCTTCTCCATATCCCCATATTAAAGTCTCATAAGTTTTCAAGTTTGCCGGAGTTCCCATTTCATGCATTCTGTCATAGAGTTTAACAGCACGGTCCATTCTTCCTGCGGCACACCATCCACTGATGATGGTAGTAAAGATCACAACATTTGGATGGACACCATATTTTCTCATGGAAGCCAGAAGAGCCTCGGCTTTTCGTGGCTGTCCAGCACGCGCATAACCTTTTGCAAGGATGCTGTATGCGTGGATATCAGGCTCTATCCCAGCCTTCACCATGTCTTCGAATATCTCCTCGCAATTTTTCATAAGACCTGCTGAGCTCCA
Organism: Arachis ipaensis; assembly: GCF_000816755.2. Taxonomy (NCBI): domain Eukaryota; kingdom Viridiplantae; phylum Streptophyta; class Magnoliopsida; order Fabales; family Fabaceae; genus Arachis; species Arachis ipaensis. The sequence continues at coordinate 128,035,521 of NC_029792.2, read as the reverse complement.
TCCATTCATGATGGTACTAAATGTCACCACATCTGGTTTTATCCCAAATTCTTCCATCAATGTTAGTGCCTGCCCAATTTTCATTTGTGAGTTACTATTTTGATCACAAATCTGATACTAAATAATTATAGACCAACGTGATACAAGCACAAAATATACATGCAACATAAGATTACTATCTCAATATAAAAATCTTGCTCTCTTTTATTATAGAAGGGAATGCTTAAAGGAAAATGTTGGATCTCATAAAAAGCATCAGATATGAGAACTCACCTCATCTACCCCATTTGTGTCTGTAATGTCTAAATATCCTTTGATTAGAGAGTTGAAAATGACGAGATTCGGTTGAACTCCAAGCTCCTTCATTCCGTAAAGAAACCTTAAGGCCTCTGTCATATTGCCTTCTTTACAATAACCACTTATTATGATACCACAAGTTCGTTCATTAGGTCTCACTCTATTGTACTTCATTTTCAATATCAACCTTTCTGCCTTTTCTGTCTCACCATTCTGAGCATAAGCCCTTGCGAACGTGTTGAAGGTGACAACATCGGGCTGCAGGCCCGACGCTACCATCTTGTACATAACATTCCATGCCTCTTCAAGATTCTTCTGGGTGCACCAGGCTTGGTTGAGAATATTATATGTTCTCTCGTTAGCTTTTACATTTTCATCCTGATCCATCATCTCTAGCAATTTCATAGATTCGGAAGGCCTTCCGGCAACTCCAAATCCTTTAATGAGGGTATTATAAGTACTAGTTGTAGGTTTACATCCATACTCCTTCATCTTCTGAAAGATTTTCATGGCTTCATCAACCTTGCCAGAATCGGAAAAGGCGTTGATCATAGCATTGAGAAGTATTGAATCAGGCTTCATTCCATTCTCTACAACTTTAGAAAGAAGCGAATTAATGGATTTGAAACGCTTCTGGCGGGTGAGGGCAGCCACAAGAGCTGTGTATGTTATAAGAGTTGGCCTATGTCCTTGTTCTGTTAAACTATTGAAGATGGACTGAGCTTCCTGTGGCTTCCCCCTTCCAATCAAAGTATTCATCAGTTTGGTTCTTGAATAAACTGTTTGACAACTGTTGTCCCGTGTGCAGATAAGGCAGCGAGATTGATCACGAGTCTCTTCTCGACTAGAGCTTAACTTACTTTGGTTATTCCTGTATTGCTGCAGTTCCTGTTTCACCATTGCCAAAAGTTGACAATAAGCTTCTATGAGCCCATCAGACAATAAGTTTATGAGTTCCTAAGTACTAACTGTAATATACTAATATTCAGGGTAACTTTGCAAATAAAACATGAATGTTTCTAATCACGTAATCATTCGAGAAAGAATAACTCATGATTTGAGATTATTGTATGGAGGAAATTGAAAGCAACACCGTTGAGTGTGTTGCAAGAAACAGTAAACTTGAAGAAGATTATTCAATATTGGTAAAAATGAAGAACAAGTAGCCTAACTGATTATACATGCTCTACACTTACATATACAAGCAGTACCTCTGCCTTGGCCAGCAAGACTAACAGCACTAACTAACTAAACAGAACCTAATAGAATATTAACTACCCTGATTCTAATTCTGTTTGCATAATTACATTCATATCCTTTTCTTTTTTGTTATTATACTTCACAGAAATGAAGATCAGTATTGCTGTCTAAAGGCTCGACATGATGGGAATAGTTGAGGCTAATCACAGTCAGAGTCACAGATTAAAGTAAATGTAACTGAGTAAGGGCATAATGAATTTGTCATAAAGTAGAGCAGTGGAGAATATACCATGAGTGGTAAATCTTTAAGACCTTCATTGCTCATAAGGGCTCCCTTTTGGGTGCTATCCATGATTCTACCCTTGGCAGCTCCTCCTGAAAGATTGTTAACTATTAGTGATCAACAAACCCTAAACATGTCAACCTAAGTGATAATGATAATTTAAACCTTTCATGCTCGAATCACCCATCCAAAGTGAAATTTTGGACCCAAAATTAAAGGTAAAGAATAGACATCAACAAGATTCAAAAGATAACAAACAATACTGGTAATTTATACTGCATAGTCAATGCAAGATGATGGTATGGTTTCGGAGGCAGAGAAGTTGAAGTAGAGGAAGGGATACCTCTGTAGAACAGTTGAGGAGCTTGTGGGAAGAGTTATGACAGTTAGAGAGAGTATAATGTTATGAATGTAGAAAAAGTAAAATAGCAATTGGAGTTTAGTGCCTTCGTGTGTGTTTGTGTGTGTGTGGCATACACACCGGAGATTCTTATCCACACATTATTATCATAATTAGATTTCCGAGGAGTGGATCACGCCACGTAAGCTTTCTATTGGCAAGATTAACCATTCACCACGTATTCCACTATTCCCCTCATTCCAACTACACTCGCTGGGAGCTCCGTTTCCAGACATTCTTTTATTAAAGATGCCATGTTGAACCATTAGGAATTAGTCTTCTAGCAGGACCAAATCCTTGTTCATTTTTCTATTGTTCATGTAACTTTCTTTTTTCTCATATCAAAATATGCTGCTCTAGGCATGATGAGAGGAGGGAGAAGATGGTGCAAGAGTAAGCTACTAATCTAGTTTGCTGTGGCCTAGATGATAATAAAAATGTGCAACACAACTTTCAAAGTTACAATACAAACAATTTAGTAGAAAGATAATTTAATTTTTAAAAAATACACTAGGAAAGTGGTAAAAAAAAAATACATGTAACCGGTGACATCTGAGATGACAAATATAAATAAATAAAACTAAAGATATTCTTGTTAAGGAAATTCTACTTCACAAAACACAAACAAAAAGCTGTATAGATACTTCATCCTTCAGTCCTATCTAATAGCAAATGTAAAGCAAAGAAAAAAAATGGGGGAGAAAAATAAATTAGTCCCCATTTGAATTCTGCAGTTTATGGTGTTCACTGTAGAATTCTATCAAAAGTGGCCGACAGGAAACTAAATCAATTGGTTTTCTTCTCTTCTTCCTTTGCAGCAACCACCTCTGAAGATTCCACAGCCTGATCGTCCTCCTCGCCTCCAAAACCAAACTCATTTACACGTTTCTTATCCACTGGATAGATCCACCGTTGGTATAAATATATGAGGAAGATGAGATCTGAAATGAAGGAAAGGGTAAAAGATATCAAGTTAATGAAAATATATTAAGAAAATGACAAGGGCGACATAATTAACATTTGCATGGACCCTAAGTAATGAACTAGGATGAACATCAGGCATTGGCCACCATACTAGTAGATTGAACGACAAAAGGCCCCCTATTCTGTCACAAAAAGGTTAACCGTCCCCACAGTCATGAAAGGTTAGACAAAGCTGCAATATAGCACAACAAAACAAGTTCTGCCAGACCTATTCTATAAATTTGGTACCACCTCCGAATCTCTAGAAAGGCAAATAGTCGAAAATTGGCATGTCATTTGTAGGAGGAAAGGAAAAGGAAAAGAGCAAGGTGTTCTATATTACATGCATATAATCCTAGAGGACATTATGCTTGGTATATGTGGCAGTTGCAGAATAGCATGTGGTTATGATCCCAATCTTACCATCGCGGAAGACAGAGAGACGATGTAGTGTTGGCATTTTGATGACAAAGGCAAAAAGATCATCAATGATGGTATTGAGGAACTTGTAAGTCATTTGTCTCCAAGGTAGATGAGCAACAGATTTAAGCTTGTAGTTGATGAACAACTGAGGGCACATCATAATAAAACCTGCGCCAGTTTCCAGTAGAGATTAGAGATCAAACTTAGACAAGTTATATATATAACTGGTAGTATCTCCTCCAGAATACAATTATAGTTGAATGAACTAGAAGAGTGCTTACCAAACATGTAGACACAGCTTGTGAGTGAAGACAAAATCCAAGAATACCAACTCTTGTGACGCTCATACATCAATGAGTAAATGGAGAAGCCAACAACAAGGAGAAATAGAACATAGGATAAATACTTCATTGCAATATCATCATACTCCTTTGTCTTGTTCCTTACATATGACTCTCGATCTCGGAGCCTCAACATAGGTATCTTTCCTGTCCTATCAATCTGGAAACAAAGAAGAGAATAAATTGCAGATTGCAGAAATCAAACAGCGTTGAAGAACATAAGTATTCTCATTCAAACAAAAAGGTCGATAAAACAGTGCCAGTAAGTACTGGTATACATGAGGATACACAGAAGTTAGCTAGAAGTCATTTCTCAGGAATGGCAGTTTTACACGACAATCACAATTATCAAATATGGTGATATACTAAATGAAAAAAAAAAAAAGAACAGAATATCACAAACAATACCTCTATACGCATGGCTTTTCCAATTTTCCAGAACTCAATAACAACGCCAATTCCAGAGCTTGCAAGAATCATCCAGGAGGTGTCATTGTCAAGCAGATAAAGGAAGATAATAAGCTGACAAATAAAGCTCACAACAACGGTCTTTGCAGACAGTCCCTCCATGGATTTATTTTTGTTCCAAAATTGGATATCTGGGAAAAAAGAGAACAGTCAGATGAAAGGCTATGACTCCAACCAAAGTCATCAGAATCTCCTTGATGGAGCAACTTTCCTGAATATTGTGATACAAAATGACTTACCATTCTTGAAAGCCAAGAAATCAAAAACAGAATGAAGTAGAGATACGATCATCGTAACTCCCAGGAGGTAAGGATTTCCTTCCAAGAATACCCTCTGACATAAATAAAAACAACTAGTCAAGAAATAGGAAAAACACAGGACTTGCAAATTATTCTCAACATTCAACAAGAAGATTCCAACATATCGATTAACTCTACTAGATATGCCCACATCATGAATTAAATCACACAACATTTTGCCAAGAATTTCTAGATAACAGACCTTTAATTCATCAGCTTCGCCTTCAAGCATGCTTCCATAATTACGATGAATCTGAAATGACTGGTCAATCTGCATGAATAATTGCCACTTTGTCATACTAATGGGACCAACCTCCAGATTAAGTGGTAACTCAGTTACTGTCTCATTCAAAGCTATCAACTTATCCCTGAGTAACCAGAACTCATTGAAAAAGACAGTTGGATAGTAGTTCCCAGTGAAAGGATCGATATTCATGTCTGGGCATTGTAGTTAAAGAAACTCATACATATGATCAGCTAACTTGCATTTCATAGTTGATGGAACAGAACATGATAGAAGATCAAAACATGAAAGGAGAGAGCATAAAGTTGTTGGTGCAAACGTATGAATGCGTTAAGACGGAATTTATATTTTAAAATTAAAAGTGAATAGAATACGACCATAGTGACAATAAGCTGTACAAGATCCTCCATCTAGAAGTTCTCCATTATTTTACATTAATGTTGCATATAATATAACCATACTCTATACAGAAGATATAGTATACAAAAACCAATGCCAAAACAAACTACAATGGGAAGGTAGCGAAAAAGAAATTAACAGAAAACAAGGATACATGGAGCAATGTTTGGTGGTATGCCTGTTTTTGGATACCTGCAAACAGGAAGAGTACAACATTATAAGCAGCGTTAGAAAGAATATCCATCAATAACTGGCTCAGACACTAGAAAGTAAAGGATGATCAGTCATGAGAATGGAACAGAGAGCCATGAAAAGGGTGAATTTCAGTAATTGTCATCACAAAGTACCCATTAAACTGTTTTATTTAGGATGGAATCATAGTTAAGCAGCTTAATCATCTACAAATTTGAAATGTTCCAATCAGAAAGCCTAATTCACCACTAAAAGAAAGGTGACACAAAAATTGGATGCTCATTCTTATATTTCCCTCATGCAAAGCTAAGGACCAAAAATAATTGACATACTGTGTGAAGTCAGCAACCAAGTTTATAGTTATATTTGGTTTCCAATATGAAACCCACTCGACAGGGCCTTCATCCTTAGAATCATCTTCGGTATCATCAACCACCTACAATAACCAAAATTGCTATGTATTGAGATCATCGCATAAAATCAGCAAGTGCCATCATGTTAAGCAACACTGAAAAATTGAAAAACGAGTTACGAGCACACCTTGGATGTCGCTTGGCCCTCAGTAGAATCCGGTGAATTCCCCAATAGACTTTTCTTTTTATCTGCTTTTGACTTGGGCAAGTATATCACAACAGCTGAAGCCAATAAAAAATAGTGCTGTCTTGTAAACCCTTAAATTTAAACTAAAAAAAGTAACAGAAGTATCGACGAGAAGGGAAAATAAATAAGAAATCATACGATGTGTTCTTCCAAATGCTGCTTGAGGTTGGTATTCTGGATCACTTGGGTCAGGTGAGTATCCAGAATGTGCAAAGAAAACATGAGCATACAGACTCCCATTGTTCTTCAAAGCCTGAAATAAAGAACAAGTCACAACAAAGTTCAATATACTTGGGGAAAACAAAATACTTTTAAACTTTCTTCAGTAATCAATGAAAGCAAATCATGCACCACAAGAAGTAGCAAGTCAGGAAGTCACACCTCAGATGGGTGATACTTCAAAGTAAGAGTCCTGGTACTCTCAGGTCCCCAAACAGCATATGGAATATTGGTTTCATGCCAAACAAGAGCACTTTCACGACCAAAGTCGTTGAACTTCTCACGCTCAGAGATATATAACCACATGTCCTAAACAAAATCACCATAAAAAAAGAACATTAACAAGTACCAAGACAAGAAGCAATATGACATAGGATTATAGCAAACACTTTGAATTTACTCCAAGTCTCCAACAGCAGAACACAGACAGATAATATAATAATACCCACAAGCTCTAAATTAATTTCCTCCATATCTTTCACCATGAGTTAATCTTTGTAGAATAATAACCTTTCATAGGCTATGATTGCAATCATTGCATGTAGAAAATGGTGGTTAATGGCAAGAAAAGAGCAGCTATTATATTCCACTTCACCCCTCAACTTCCCTTTCTGTTCCGTTAGGATCCACTCACTTTCATCATCCATAAAACTCTCAATTTAGCCTTCAGTTTTACCTAGCATTCCTTATTGAGCAATTGTCCTATTTTACATAAAACCCTAATTTTCCTCGTACAATTTCTTTTCACATTCAATTATGATTTTTTGCAAGTCTAAATCAGATATTCGGAGTTAGTTGACCATACTCGGACTGATATGATTCAAACCAAATCGGCCAACTACGAAAAAGTAAAGCTCTCTTATTCACAGGTTTTCTCCGTTCACATAAACTGACCCAAAGAGCATACTCGATAGTAAAAAAATCAACCAACCTAAACTGCACAGCGAAACTGTGCAGAAGGAAATTTCAGTTAATAAAAAAACCGCACCTAGAAGTTACAAAATTCATAACTCAGTCTAAGTAACTAAGAACAAAGGGCGCAACCTAAAGAAGGGCACTGAAATTTCCGAAATCCACATAAATCGATTAATCAACGAGCATAACAGTATGGAAGTTAGTGAGAGAAAGTGAAAGAGAGAGATCACGAAGAAGTGAGAGAGTGAGTGTAAGAACGAACTAGTTGCTGGCCTTTCTGGAAGAGATTGTTGATGAGAGCAGAAGGTTCGGTAGGTTTTTTAGGAGAGAAAAATTTGGAGGCGAAGTACCAGAAAACCGCTATGCGGATAATTCCGGTGAGGCCAAAGCCTCCTTGTTGTTGTTGCTGTTGTCTCCCTTGCGGTGCCTGGCCGCCTTGAGCTGCGGCCGTCGGCGGCGCCATATTCGGCGGAGAGAGGGATAAGGCAGGCGGTGGCGGCGGTAGAATCGAGGATCTAAAAGGAATGAGAAGGATACGACGGAGAGTTAGCTTTTTCGAGTGCGTAACTAAGTGCGGATATTTATAAAGCTAAAGATTTCTCCCAACTTGCCCTCACTTCACTTGCGCATATATATAAGGTTTGTTTGGCTCATCTTATTATGTTTAGATATAATTATATAAAAATATTTTTTATTTATTTATTACATAAAAAATATTTTTTTTTAAATAAATTTTTAAAAAAAATGTAAATTATTTACAAGAAATTCAAAGTTAAAATTATTTGATATTTTTGTATTTAATATAATAAAAAAATGTCTTATTTTAAAAAAAATATGTTTATATTAAAAGAAAATATTTTAATTTATATTTCAAAGTATCATTATTCATCTTTTTTTTTTTTACCAAAAATATGAGACTCAAACTCGCAACCTTTTAATTGAGTATGGGGAGACTATGCCATTTGAACTATTACTCATTGGCCATTATTCACCTTACTTGTTTCTAACTAAAAAAGTATATTAATATGTTAGTGTCATCATCCACATGCACTAACCTAAGTTAATAATAATAAAAATTGACATACAGAAAAAATAAAATAGACTAACATTGAGATTGATTTATGTATTATCTTTTTAGAGACTAAAATATTCACTTTTAAAATCTTCTATCATATTTTTTGGAGATTTAAATAATAATTGTATCCAAAATCTGTCCGAATAAAATCTTAAAAATTAATATGTGAATTAATTTTTTTAAAAAACTAAAATGTCCACTTTAAAACCATAAGTATTAATTTGAATAATTACTCAAAATTTAGGCATATTTAATTGTATGAAAAAAGTTAGTAATAATATGATCGCATGAAACTAATTTGGATTGATCGGTCACTTATTCGCTTAAGTAAGTGTGGGGTTCGAACTTCACCTTATGCATGTAATAACCTATTAGCCAGACCATTAAATGAAACTCAGATCTGCAACGAATTAATCTTTAACGTGTCGAATTAATGATATCGTGGGTAACAAAACGAATTAATATTTGACGTGTCGAATTAATGATACCGTGGGTAACCAAAAAAAAATATGATCGCATGACTTGGTTGACTGAAATGCAAAGACAAACGGGAGGTTGAGGAACAAGAGGAACAAGGAAAACAGTGAGTGTATTCGATAAATCGCATCGCAGAGAAGAAAGAAAGAAAGAAGGAAAATGAACTTGGAATCGGTGAAGAAGTACTTGGAGAAACCAGGAGGTGACACGTCATCGCTTGTGGATGAACTCCCTCCAAGATTCTTGGAACCCTTAGTCCTCAATGCACTTCGCGTCGATCTCGTTGAACCAGGCCGAGTCCTCTGCTCCATGAAAATCCCTCCTCGTTTACTCGTTCGTTCGTTCGCCCTTACCTCTCAATCCTCAACAATTTCGATTCTATTCTGTTTACTCTCTCAATTTCGCTAATCGCTCTGTTGTTTCTTAGAATTCCGGCAACTCGTTGCACGGCGGCGCCACCGCCACCATGGTGGATGTGGTGGGTTCAGCTGCGATTCCCACCCTAGGGCATATGTCTGGCAGGACTGGGGTTTCTGTGGAGATCAATGTTACATACTTAGATGCTGCATATGCTCATGTTAGTATCTATCTATCTATCATCATTCATTTCTATTTATCTTTACCTTTTCTTTTCTTTTCTTTTGTGTTCTTTTAGGGGGAAACAAAATGAAATTGGCCGCTATCAATTGTCAAAATGTGCAATTCCACACTGAATTTGTCAAATGGTGAAAATATGTGGAATCTTTTGACAAATTCAAGTTGCTTGATTTGATCTTTGTATAAATTGTTTTGCGGCTGTGATGTGTTTGGTAATGGTTTGCTTTGTTTGATGCCTCAAGAAGCTGTTGGAATGGTCCCTTTGGCTTTCATGAATTGATCAACCGTATTGTTGGTTCAAGTGATATTGAGTCCTATGAAAAAAAGGAGTATATATATATAGGGAGAACTTTATTCCCAATATGATATTGGCCTAGCTCAAACTAGAGTACCTATCATTTTTAAAAGAAAAAGGTTTGAATTTATTGTTATTCACCTGAGCGCAGATAGATTGCAGTATGATATGATATCTTTCGCTCTTTGTCCGTCTTGCTACCATGAATTTGGTCACTGCTACAAGCTCTATTCAGTCTGATATCTGGTCAAGAAACAAAAATTGGGAGACCCTCAAAGATAAAACCTATGATTTTATCTGTTGACACCCTCTTTAAACTATTGCAATTGCTTATGATTTTGTGAACTATGCTCTTTTCTAATTTTGGCATGAATTGATTTATTGTTCAGTATGGATGAGACTTTGTTTTTCGATGAGTGGAATGGAGGGATCCGCTTCTTGGTTTATGATATTGGATGTTGTTGATTTGATGATTTCTTTTTTATTTGTGGCCTTCTGTTATGTTAGGAGGAGATTGAGATCGAGGCCAAGACCCTACGTGTAGGAAAGGCAGTAGCTGTTGTTAGTGTCGAGTTCAGGAAGAAAAAGACTGGCAAAATTTTTGCGCAGGGGCGTCATACCAAATATCTTCCGCTTGCCAGCAAGATGTGAAGGCAGCAACTATGCTAACGAAATAAGCAGTTCCATGTTGGCTAATATTCGCAACTGGCAAATATACGCATTCGTCACTCCTGATTTAGTTTCTTGCAAATGCTATGGTTGCTACATGTGAGATGTTACCCTGAATGATTTATAAGTTCATATTGATGTGCAGACACAGCTCATCATTGTCACATGAAGTGGCCATAACCAGCTCCTCTTTGTGACTTCATAATTTATACATATTGATTTATAGGAAAGATTTATTTTTGGGTATGTATGAATTCAGGAGCCAGAACTTATGCTAAAAAGATTTATTGGAATCTTGGATCTTATAAAAGGCAAGTGTATATTTTGTTTATCTATTTAGCTGACTCTATTTAGTTTTAAATAAGGTTCATTTGTTGTAGCTGCGTGTGCCTTTACATTTTACATTTTAGCCTTCTAAATACCACTTATTTTAGGTCAGTGCCTACTGATGCAACTACAATATCAAACATTACAGTCCTAAATTTTCGATTAGTTACCCAGCAATACTTGACAGATTCATTGGTCCATAGAGGAACACACTGAGGTTGATGACTAATTTCTGCAGATATTCTTCAACAATATAGACAGGAAATGCTCAATGCAAAGATTTGGCTTCTCTAAAATAAGGAGATTTGTACAACAAAAAAACGTGAAGGATTAATCAAATCCTTGGATCAATGATAACTTTCATTGTATGTGCGTTCCACGGAATAGTTCTAAAGTGATTAACATGTCTTGTGGAAAATATGATAGTTGATTTAATTTAGTCTTCCAATTTATCATTGTTTTTACTTTATATTATTTGTAATTATATCCTTTTAATAGAATTAGCATGTTTTAGCCTTGTGTACATCTAAAGAAAAACACCTTTATAATAATGGGTTTATTCTCATAAATACAAAATTTGGTTCATGTCACCAAAGTTTTTCATTGTTCAGAATTTTCACCAAACAATTACTAAAGGTAATCATCAGCAGATTGATCAGATCCATCCCTTGGGATTCCCAGAGCATCTCTGAAATTGAGTGTTCTTCTCATAGTTCGCCTTCCGATCGCTCCGCCTGCATTACCTTTTCTCATCATGGCAGCAAATTCGCCATAATCTATTTGTCCATCCTGCATCACAAGTCTTCCATTAATCCCTAGTAATGAATCTATGCTCAATTTATAATTGCAGGATAAAACAGTGCTTACATTGTCTTGATCAATTTCCTTGACCATTTCATCAATATGGACATCATCCAAACCAAACTCCTTACAAGCTTGTTGAATCTCATCAATGGTTATGTAGCCACTTCCATCTTTGTCAAAATAAGAGAATGCTGACAACAGGTTTTCCTCTCTCTCAAGCTTATTCAAGTGAACAGTAGCAGCAATGAATTCACCATAGTCAATTGTACCACTGTTATCAATATCAGCCTGTTTCATACAACATCATAAGATTATGTCTAATCCTTAACTTGGAAAATTGGATTCACTAAACAAATGTTAACATTGATCTTACTGCATCCATAAGATCCTTGATTTCGGATTCCATAAGTTCAGATCCTACTTTCTTTAAACCAACTTTTAGCTCTTCAAATGTTATGGTTCCGCTGTTGTCTGCATCAAGCATCTTAAACAACTCTTTCAGACCACCAATTTCTTCCTCAGAGAGCCTCTCAGCAATAACCTGGAACGAGTAAGCAAAAGTTTTGAAATTGTAGAATTAGGATCAGTTTCAAGCTCCTGGTGAAAACAATGAGGTTCTGATAGAGTTCCAAATGTAAGATTTAAGCTGAAAAAGTGAAAAGCTCTCAAAACTTTTGGTGTCTTACAAATTATAGATATAATTGTTGCTTGAAATTCAGGCCAAGGCTTTGAAGAAAGTGATCTTAGTTACATTCATTAATTTCTTTCAATTCAATGGAAAGTTTATCTTAGCAAATATAATTAATCACTTTCTCATTCTATCAGGAACAGATTACTGCATTCTTAGCCTTAACAAGATGTTATAAGAAAGCCTTACGCGCAGCGCCATCTTCTTAAGCTTATTCATTGCGGAGAACTGCTTCAGGCGCGATAAGACAGCAGAATCAAGAGGTTTATCCGGCGCAATATTGTCATCAACGATCCACGGGTGACCTGACACAGAAAAAGATGAGCTATGAGCTGTTTCGTGCAAATCAAGTTACGTGCTCTTCAAGATTTAATGATAGACTTACAAAGTACTTGGTGAGCTGTGAGCCTTGTTTTTGGATTTCGGTCTAGCATTTTCCGGATTAGATCCTTTGCGCTGCCGGAAATGCTAGGCCATGGCTCAGAGCGGAAATCAAGTTTTCCCATTAAAATCTGCCTGAAGATCCCTTGCTCCGTTTCTGTTGATCAAATAATTTGCATTAGTACTTTTTTAATTTTGGTACTTTCATTATTCAATATATCTAGATACAGTTTCGAAATTAATACAGATATTTTGGAACAGAGGGAGTAATACCTGCCCAGAATGGTGGCACTCCACTTAGTAAGATGTACAAGATAACGCCGGCACTCCACACGTCTAACTCTGGTCCATAATGTTTGCGCAGGACTTCCGGCGCAACATAGTAAGGGCTTCCAACAACATCAGTAAAAGATTCACCTGAAAAGCACAGACAATCAAATATCATTTTTAAACAGTAAACTATGCCTTAAAGAGATTGAGAAATTTAACTATTTAATTGTCTTCAAGGCAAGGATCTTAAGTTCAAAAGCACTTGAAGATACATATATAGCCATTTTCCAGAGTTCAAATATTCAGGTATATATATCTCTTTCTCAACTTGATCAGATTCCAAATCAAATGATGAAACACCATTACAAACTACAATCAATTGAAGATCCATAATTTCAATATTTTCACCATATGGCCATGATATTTAACCAAAATCAATAAGATTTAAAGTCTGATCACACAAATTCAAGAAGATAGTTAAGGCCAGAGTCATGAAACAACATTTTAAATGAAATCAGACCAATACATCAAATCACAAAAGCATTGTCTGCATTTTCTAGTTCTTAAAAATGTCAAAAACAATCGAATAAACGGGTCACCCTAATCGCGCAACAAAACATTCTTAAACATTTGCTTAAATACTATTCTTTCCTCATTAAGTAGTATCAAGGAGGGATCTATAAGTAACTGAACCAGAAGCTAGAAGCAAAGGAAACAAACCTGGTTTGTAGAACACAGACAAACCAAAATCAGTGGCTTTAAGCTTAGCATCTTCTTCAACACTATCAAACAAGAAATTCTCAGGCTTTAGGTCTCTATGCATGACCCCAAGAGAGTGACAAGACTCAACAACCTCAACAATGGTCTTAATAACCTTTGCAGCCTCTCTCTCACTGTATTGACCCTTCTTCACAATCCTATCAAACAACTCACCACCCTCACAAACCTCCATAACCAAATGAACATTTGAGATGTCCTCATAGGTTCCATGGATCCTCACCACATTGGGGTGCTCGGATAAATGGTGCATTATCTGAACCTCCCTCCAAACATCATCATAATCCTCTTTGCAGAAAAGCTTCTTCTTTGGGATTGATTTGCAGGCATATTTGCATCCTGTTGTTTTGTGTGTGCAAAGGTATGTGGTTCCAAATTGACCTTGACCCAATTTTCTTCCTAGAGTGTAGACTTCATTCAGATTTTTTGTTCTATAAGGCAAAACCCATGTTGGTTTTGGTGTTAAGGTTGTATTTTTGGTAGTAGTGTTGGATTTGGCCATTGTTAAATCTTGTTTTATGTGATGTATTGGATGCTGTTGTTGCAATTTGATGAATGATATTGATGATGGCTACAACACAAAGATGATGATGATGATGGAAAATAAGATCAAAGATCAAAGAAAGAAACAAGAATGTGTGAACAAAAGACCCTTTTAATTAGGGAAGACTTTAAACCTATGACTGTGTCAATTGTCAAAGATGAGATATGAGTCCACTCTTTTTTGTGTAGCAATAAAGTGTTTTCAACTCTCAACTTTCAAGTTTCAACTTCACACACAAGCAAAGATATTTGTTGTTTGAAGATTTAAAAAAAAATATATATGGGTGTGTTTATTTTATTAATACCAAAATTTGATGCTCAAAAAGGAAAAAAGCATTTCCATGAAACAAAAAAAAAAACAATGAATAAAGAATCTTTTTCATTTTTGTGATTGAATTATGTGTATCCCTTTTTTATATTACCACTTTTGCTATGGACTTTTGTGCTGTATTGGAAATGGTGATGGGAATTGGGGAGGTTATAAGTGGAATATCTTGGAAGCCATAATAAATACAATAATGCTGTTACTTTTTCATTCAAGTGGTGTAAATAAACTATGCTTTGGCTGTTGTCTTATTATTGTAATGGAATTAATAATTTCTAATCTAACTCATTCAGTATCATCTTGAAATGAGTTTCACATTCATGATGAAACGGTATGGTAATTAGTTTATTATATGCATGAGTTTTTTTTTTTAAGACTTGCTGATTTTACATTAAAAAAAGTTTCTATTTGCACAAAAAATTACCCACCAAACAAACTATCATATATTTATATATAACATATAGTATTTAATGGGTTATTATTGTGCATTTATTTAATGCATGAAATAATTTTTTTTCATATTTTATTTGAATATGAAATATTATTTTTAAATTAAAACACTAAATAATTCCTGTCATTTAGATGTACCATATAATTATATAGTATATATAAATAATTAAATATCTAATGCATATTCCGAGTTATGCAAACTTTAACTGTGTATCAAATTAATTAGAAATGCAATTATTTTGTGTTAAAAATGTGAATAAATTCTCATAGTGGTCTCGAGATTGACGTCGTGCACCAAAATTATCATTG
The DNA here is from genome assembly GCF_000816755.2 of Arachis ipaensis. Classification (NCBI taxonomy): domain Eukaryota; kingdom Viridiplantae; phylum Streptophyta; class Magnoliopsida; order Fabales; family Fabaceae; genus Arachis; species Arachis ipaensis. The sequence goes on along the minus strand of NC_029792.2, from coordinate 128,020,291 downwards.
AGATTCCAATTGCACCAATTATGTTTCTGATATTGGAAAAATTACACCAAAGTAGTTCCTAATCCGTTTTTCGTTAACGACGCGCTGACGTGGCTTGATGACGTGGACTTTTGGTGACATGTGTCACCTCATGGTTTGGCCACGTGTAACGATACGATGATGTGTTGGTCAACGACACGTGGAATGCTGACGTGGATGTGTATGCCACGTGTCACAATGCTATTTTGCCACGTGTCAGATTATGCCACATGTCGCAATGCTATTTGTCCACGTGTCATCTACTATGTCATCGTTACATGTGCACCAAATTGGTCCCTTACTTTGCATCAAATGACTCATTTTAGTCCCTAAAATTGAATGTCGTACACCAAATTAGTCCCTTCATCAATTTTTTCTCATTTTTTTTATAAATTTAAAATTCTCATTATATATTTGAATACACTAATTTTAATTTTATCTTTTCACAAGTTATTTAAATATAAGTGTTTTTATAAAATATTTTTAAAATATTAGTTTTAATTATACAATTTTTTCTACAATATTTTATTAAAAGAATTATGTGACATATTGATATTGATTTAATAAAGAGTGTAAGTTAAGAGTATAATAATATTCTCTAATACAATTTTTTTAACATTTAACACTTTAATAAATATTTTAAAAATATTTGATAAGACACTTATTAACTAATATAAATTCATTATTCTCATCTATTTTAAGAATGTCCGATTTCTCATATAATTAACTTCTTACTAAATTAATAAGATAGATTTATACTGTCGATTATAATAATTCATTTTATCTATAACTTAGTTAGGCGACTTTTTCATATATTACACTACTAATGAAGGGACTAATTTGGTGCACGACATTCAATTTCAGGGACTAAAATGAGTCATTTGATACAAAGTAAGGAACCAATTTGGTACACATGTAACGATGACATAGTGGATGATACATGGACAAATAGCATTTGCGACACATGGCAAAATAGCATTGTGACACGTGGCATACCCATCCATGTCAGCATGCCACGTGTCGTTGACCGACACGTCATCATACCGTTACACGTGACCAAACCATGAGATGACATGTGTCACCAAAGGTCTACGTCATCAAGTCACATCAACGCGTCGTTAACAGAAAATGGGTCAGGAACTACTATGGTGTAATTTTTCCAATCTTAGGAACATAACTAGTGCAATTGAAATCTCAGAACAATTTTAGTGCACAGCGTCAATCTCGAAGACCAGTATAGGAATTTACTCTAAAAATGTATATAATAGATTTGTCAAATTTATTCTCTAATAATTTTCTCCAAAGTGTACGAACCAATTGTCTATATATTAGTTTGGTAATGTTAGAGAAACAAAAAAAAAAACAGTCAAAACTTATCTTATTTAGCATTCATTAATTGTTGCGATAATTAATGAATGTTAAATAAGACAATTCTATTTATTTTTTGTTAATTTTTTTGATTACCAAATATTTTTTATATTAGTTTAAGCACTGTATAATATGCTTCTTAGTATTATTCCATTCTGAGTAAGTAGTTATATAATAGTACCTTATTATTATATTATTATTCAAAATATTGAATATTGAATTTTCATCACACAAATAAATCATAAATCATAGACTAATATTGAAAGTAGTTTGTAACATATTTATTATGTCATTATTGACAAGTTTTACGGCTAACGTCTTAATTAAATCTTACGGTTAAAGTTGAGTTTATTATAGTAGTAAAAGTAGCTTTCTGAAACTGAATTTTTATTATTAATGTAAAGCCATTAATATTAGTAGCATTAAATCATTAATATTGATTGAGCCGGTGGACGTGGTATATCTAAAAGT
>NC_029792.2:128018039-128018379 GCF_000816755.2 Arachis ipaensis | reverse complement strand
ATATTATGTGTCTCTCCCTTTTTTTTTTTTTTTACTAAAGATAGAAGACTCGAATCTGCAACCTCTTAATTGAGTATGGGGAGACTATGTCATTTGAGCTATTATTCATTAGCTCTGTGCCTCTCATTCAAAAAGACAAAAATAAAATATATGAATACAGAACTATATATTAATTAAATTGTCTATAAATATAGAGAGTAAAAGAGAGAGTTATTTGCCAATGAGTTATAGCTCAAATGACATAATCTCCTCATACTCAATTAAGAGGTTGCAGGTTCGAGTCTTCTATCTTTGGTAAAAAAAAAAAAAAAGAGAATTATTTAAAAAGAGTAGAGAGCAT